>NC_089236.1:59357305-59660690 GCF_963924675.1 Phocoena phocoena | reverse complement strand
GGTGCAGTGGTTGAGAATCCGCCTGCCGATGCAGGGGATACGGGTTTGTGCCCCGGTCCGGGAAGATCCCACATGCCGCGGAGCGGCTGGGCCCGTGAGCCATGGCCGCTGAGCCTGCGCGTCCGGAGCCTGTGCTCTGCAACGGGAGAGGCCACAGCAGTGAGAGGCCCACGTATGGAAAAAAAAAAAAGGCAGTGGTAGAGAGAAGAGAGATGCAGTACCCTAAACTAAGTGAAAGCTGTCAAAACCAACGTGGAAATAAAATCCACCATATTTTTTTTTTTTTACTTTGTTATTTATTTTTTTTAACATCTTTATTGGGGTACAATTGCTTTACAATGGTGTGTTAGTTTCTGCTCTATAACAGAATCAGTTATATATATATACATATGTTCCCATATGTCCTCCCTCTTGCGTCTCCCTCCCTCCCACTCTCCCTATCCCACCCCTCCAGGCTGTCACAAAGCACCGAGCTAATATCCCTGTGCCATGCGGCTGCTTCCCACTAGCTATCTACCTTACTACGTTTGTTAGTGTGTGTATGTCCATGACTCTCTCTCGCCCTGTCAAAGCTCACCCTTCCCCCTCCCCATATCCTCAAGTCCGTTCTCCAGTAGGTCTGCGTCTCTATTCCCGTCCCACCCCTAGGTTCTTCATGACATCCTTTTTTTTCTTAAATTCCATATATATGTGTTAGCATACGGTATTTGTCTTTTTCTTTCTGACTTACTTCACTCTGTATGACAGACTCTAGGTCTATCCATCTCATTACAAATAACTCAATTTTGTTTCTTTTTAAGGCTGAGTAATATTCCATTGTATATATGTGCCACATCTTCTTTATCCATTCATCCGATGATGGGCACTTAGGTTGTTTCCATCTCCGGGCTATTGTAAATGGAGCTGCAATGAACATTTTGGTACATGACTCTTTTTGAATTATGGTTTTCTCAGGGTATATGCCCAGTAGTGGGATTGCTGGGTCATATGGTAATTCTATTTGTAGTTTTTTAAGGAACCTCCATACTGTTCTCCATAGTGGCTGAACCAATTCACATTCCCACCAGCAGTGCAAGTGTGTTCCCTTTTCTCCACACCCTCTCCAGCATTTATTGTTTCTAGATTTTTTGATGATGGCCATTCTGACTGGTGTGAGATGATATCTCATTGTAGTTTTGATTTGCATTTCTCTAATGATTAATGATGTTGAGCATTCTTTCATGTTTGTTGGCATTCTGTATATCTTCTTTGGAGAAATGTCTATTTAGGTCTTCTGCCCATTTTTGGATTGGGTTGTTTGTTTTTTTGTTATTGAGCTGCATGAGCTGCTTGTAAATTTTGGAGATTAATCCTTTGTCAGTTGCTTCATTTGCAAATATTTTCTCCCATTCTGAGGGTTGTCTTTTGGTCTTGTTTATGGTTTCCTTTGCTGTGCAAAAGCTTTGAAGTTTCATTAGGTCCCATTTGTTTATTTTTGTTTTTATTTCCATTACTCTAGGAGGTGGGTCAGAAAGGATCTTGCTGTGATTTATGTCATAGAGTGTTCTGCCTATGTTTTCCTCTAAGAGTTTGATAGTTTCTGGCCTTACATTTTGGTCTTTAATCCATTTTGAGCTTATTTTTGTGTATGGTGTTAGGGAGTGATCTAATCTCATACTTTTACATGTACCTGTCCAGTTTTCCCATCACCATTTATAAAATCCACCATATTAACAAGGTAAAGAAGAAAATCCCATCATCATATCAACTAATGTAGTATTTAACAAAATTTAACACTCATTCATGATAAAATGCTCAGAAAAACAAGAAGAGTGAGGAAATTCCTCCACTTGATAAAATTGTCTACAGAAAATATACAGCTAACATTATGTTAGTAGTGAATGACAAATGCTTCTCTGCTAAGATCAGGAACAAGGCATGCCGCTCTCACCACTCCTATTTAACATAGCGCTGGCAGTTCTAGCAGGTAATTCGTAAGAAGATAAAAATATTACAGGGTTGGAGAAAGTATTTCTTCAGATAAAAAACTGAAGAATTCATGATGAAATGAAAACAATCAATTATAAGATCCAGTTTTCAACAACGTATTACTCAAATATGTTATATTTACAGTCTCCAGTTATAATAATGAAATATTTTCTTTATTTGAAGATAAAAGTACTCTATTGCCTTATCTAAATATATAAATTAACTTGGAATATATAGAAAATGATGGCAAAATTTGGTGACATAGCACAGCTATGAAAACACCACATATTTGACAAAGGACAAGTGCCTAGAATATATAAGAATCCTAAAATAGTAAAAAAAACAATAGTGTAAATAGCAAATAATCCGATTATCTTACACTTAATAGTATAAAAGCAAATAATTCAATTAGAAAATGGACAAAAGACTTGAAGAATTGTTTCACATAAAATGATATATAGAGAGCAAAAAAAAGGAAGAAAAATGTGCAAAAAAGTTATCCACTAGGGAAACACAAATTAAAACTACAATGATATATCACTACACACTTAGAATGGCTGAAATAAAAAACAATGACAACACCAAATGCGGGGAAGAATGTGGGAAAACTAGATCACCCATATATTATTGGTGGGAATATAAGATATCGTAGCCACTCTAAGACAGTTTGGCAGTTGCTTAAAAAACTAATCATGTAACAACCAAGTCACCTAGCAATTGCACTGTTGACTTTTATCCCAGAGAAATGAATACTTATGTTCATACAAAAACCTGTACCTGGTATTCATAGCAGCTCTATTTGTAATACTAGAGTATATAACAGGAAGATTCTAAAATTCTCCCTATCTAGACTCTTAGATACATATGCTATGCTTTACTATATGAAAAAAACCTTCTGGTTACATAATAAGGTAAAGAAAATCATTAGAAAAGTGAAAATAAATTTTAGAAACATGATTGATATCTCTATTGGCGAAAATATAAGATCTGTTTAAGTATTATAAGATCTGTTTAAGTATTTCTAATTTAATTCTTACCAAAGCCAAAAAACTGAAGAAATCATGATGAAATAAAAATAATCAATTATAAGATCCAGTTTTCAACAATGTATTACTCAAATATGTTATATTTACAGTCTCCAGTTATAATAATGAAATATTTTCTTTATTTGAAGATAAAAGTTTTGCCTTATCTAAATATATAAATCCAAGTAAATATATAAATTAACTTGGAATATATAGAAAATGATGGCAATATTTGGTGACATAGCACAGCTTGCTCTCTTAATCAGTTTCACGAGTCCATTAATATTGTATGGAATTTTAATAATTAGCAATGGTGTTTCCATATTTAGATTTTTTTCAATATTTCCAAAAATAATATTTCTGTCTTTTTTCCTATACCCAAGAATTCAGGCTTAGGAAGTAGATAGAACTACCTTCAAGTATAGGTTCCATAATTTATAAGCTGTGTGTTTTGAAGCAAGTTATTTAATTTCCTTAAGATTCTTGTCTTCATAAAAAAATGGATTATAATAGCACTGACCTCACAGGATTGTAAAAGAGCTGAATGTAACAGAGTACAAAGTTCTTATATGTATATCTGTAATTTATTAAAATTTCTATAAATTGTGTGCATTGTTAGTATATTACCAAAATTATATCTTAATCCCTCCTACAGAGACTTGAAAAAATTTGAAAATTGACCAATTACTTATTGATCATTTAAATAAATATATTAGTCATTTAAAATTTTGCCTTGAAAATGTAGTAATTGAACAGTTAATTTAATACAGAAATTCCTTTCAATTAAAATATTTTTAAGAAAGCAGAATATAAGTGGCCAGTTGGTCAGACTAGTAAGATAATTTTTTTTAAGTCAATTTAAAAAATTTTTATTGGAGTATAGTTGTTTTACAATGTTGTGTTAGTTTCTACTGTACAGCAAAGTGAATCAGCTATACGTATACATATATCCTCTGTTTTTTGGATTTCCTTCCCATTTAGGTCACTACAGAGCATTGAGTAGAGTTCCCTATGCTCTACAGTAGGCTCTCATCAGTTATCTATTTTACACATAGTATCAGCAGTGTTTATATGTTAATCCCAATCTACTATTTCATCCCCCCTGCCTTTCCCCCTTGGTATTGGTACATTTGTTCTCTATGTCTGTGTCTCTATTTCGGCTTTGTAAATAAGATTGTCTATACCAATTTTTTCAGATTCCACATATATACATTAATGTACAATATTTGTTTTTCTCTTTCTGACTTACTTCACTGTGTATGACAATCTCTAGGTCCATCCACATCTCTACAAATGACCCATTTTGTTCTTTTTTATGGCTGACTAATATTCCACTGTATGTATGTATGTATGTATATATATATATATATATATATATATATACCACATCTTCTTTATATACTTCTCTGTTGATGGACATTTAGGTTGTTTCCATGTCCTGGCTATTGTAAATAGCACTGCAGTGAACATTGGGGTACATGTGTCTTTTTGAATTATGGTTTTCTCTGGGTAAATGCCCAGTAGTGGGATTGCTGGGTCACATGGTAGCTCTACTTTTAGTTTTTTAAGGAACCGCCATACTGTTCTCCATAGTGGCTGTATCAATTTACATTCCCACCAACAGTGCAAGAGGATAATTTTTTAAAAACAAATTTTTTTGTGAAAATGGATTACCTGCAAAACAAAATATATCATCCACCAATTTTCTTTGCTTAATTTCAGTGCACTCTCTCATATCGCTCCTCCTAAGGTTGTCTTTTTCTAGTTGCAAAATCAATCCTGTAGTTTAGTCCATAATTACTTTAAATGTGTAATAAAGCTTCACTTTGTCATTTAAAGATCCAAATCATGTAAACTTGAGATAAATTAAAGCCAACTTTGGATTTTTCTTACTTTTTATTGTACCTGAAAAATCCATTTATTTCTTGTTCATATATTTGGGCCAAATCTACAAAACAACACTTGAATAATTTCAACTATTTTAACGATGAATTAACCATGTATAACTAATTTCACATTTAACATATCAAAATGATTTAAAACAAGCTGTACAAAACATATGCTGTAAGATTATACAGATTTGTACAGAATGAAAAGTATACAGAAAAAACATTTCCATTCACCTACTCACCTCAAACTACTCTCTTCCTTAAATATAACCACAGAAAAATTTTCATTGTGTACTCTTTCAAAACTTTAAAAAATTATATGTACATGAACACACAATACATGTAATCATACCTGCATAAATATATGCATAGAAACATACAAAATTATTTTATCTAAATATCACAGAATACACATAAACACACCTGTTATGTCTAATTCATTGAAATTACTTGGATTTCTTTTTCTATCTCTGTGTCTTGTCTGTGTCTGTTAGCACTCATCATTTGTCATGTCTACATTGTACTAAAATTAATTTTGTTTGAAACTCCGCTTGATAGATTTTGAGAATATTTCCAATAATTTTTATATTTTGTAATTCCAAGTAATGCTGGAGTTCTTTTTCTTGTTCATAAATATGCAAAAAATAACACACTATTTGCAACCAAATCAGATACATTTTTTTGTACATTTGTAAAAGTAAAATGGTGTCCTGTAAGATTATTAAAAAATAACTTATATCATTCACTAATGTACACTTGCCAATATATATATATGTAAGGTAGGATCTTCGTACACCTGGACAGGCACAGCTCTATGCTGATCTTTAGGAACACATAGAAGCATGGTACCAACTCTTGGCCAGTTGGAGGACAATGTGAGATATTAATAATCTATAGTACTCTGTGTAATGTTTAAAACTCCTCCTCTGGAAGCACCCTGTGCCAAGTGGTTATATTGTTTCGGGATGTTTACATGATGGCTTCCCCCTGGTTTACCCAGCTACAAATTCTTGTTTGCCTGTGTGACCAGTGGGGCATAAAATTCGCTAGAAACTTTTGTTCAAGCTCTACAAAAACCAAGAGTCCTTGCACATATCTTGGCGATTTATGATACAGTTATGAACCATATTCTGTGCAACAAAAAGTGTCTCAAAGGCTCGGTTCTTATCTGTGTTTTGTTTTCCTGCTGTATCGTATCCTTTCTCTGCATTAAAACTAAAATCTTGTGAGAATAAAGTCTGTGGAGTCTTGTGAATCCTTTAAATTATTCAGACGTTTGAAATAGTTGCATGTGTGTGTATGTAATTTATAATTTATATATAACCAATAATTATATATATTATTATATATTTGAAAATAAATATTTATAGAGTAGAGAGCACAGATGGAGGCTTTGAAGCTAAATCTAGGAGTCAGTCTTGCTTTGCTTGGCAGTTGAAATCATTGAAAATTTAAACTTTGTACTTGAACATTTTTAAGAATACATGATTGTCCACTTCACCACGCATTGACATTTTTGTAACTTTAATGCTATCTTGAATTACTTTTAATATATCAATAAGCATTATTTAGTTGTGCCATTGTTCCTACATTACCTTCAGAACACCTGTGTGTCTACATAATCTTTGCCCATTTATTGGTTGCTTATTTTTCTATAATTTTACTTCATATTATTCCTCAAACATCTGCTGATTTAAAATAGTAGATAAATTCCTAGTACTGGTTTCCTCAGCTATATCTTTCTTACTAAATTTTGACCAGAACTAGAAGCTGGTTTCTGAGCTTTGAATATGTAGATGGAATATTTGTCTAAGCTGGCTTCATTTAGTGGGTACAGATAAGAATATACTGTGGAAAACAGAGCCCCTTCACCTAATGGAATGCCTTCATTTTGGAAGACTTCTGAAAACTGCTTTTGTAGAATATTTATATCTGATATCTAAATATAAAAATAGTTGGCATTCTGGTATATATGAAACAATGAAAAATTTCTTTTCTTCTTTTGCTGGTGTTGTAGATCTTTTGACAAATGGCTATGATCACCCTCCTTCCTGTATTCATAAGTTGGGTTAATCCTCTTCCACAATAAATATGGTTTGGGTCACGCGGCTTGTTCTGACCGATGAATCAGTAGCACTTGTGATATAAGTAGAGACTCAAAAGATGTTTTCACATTGGGATTTGCCCTTTCCTATTGCCAACATGTGAATAAATTTGAGCTAGCCTTCTGGAGGATGGGAGTGCATTTAGAGAGTGGAACTGACCATTCCAAAAGTCCCAAGAATAGCCTTAGCCATTTCAGCTGAGTCTTCAGATATGTCAGGGAGGTCATTCCAGACCATCCAGCCCTACCCAGTCTGGCTCAGACAAAATGAATTCCCCAGCAAAACCAACGAATTGTAAGAATAATAAATATTTTTTTGTTTTAGGCCACTAAATCTTGAGGTGATTTATTACATAACACAACCAAACTAATATATCTGGGTATCTTTTTTCTCCCCAAATGTCAGTAAGTTTCTACTATGGTGTATTTCTGTCCACAGAAAAATATGTCTAAATAGTAAAAGGTACTGGGTTATAGAGATATAATATTTCTTGAATTACTGTATAAATAATTATCATTGATTTCGGACATTAGGATTTGAAGGGTTCCATAATGAATATCCCTTTGGCCTCTTCCCATTAATAAAGATACAAATACTTGATTTATTAATGATATATGCTTTCTTGAGAATATGGCTTAGACACATGGCCTCAAAGAGATTCTTTTTACCTTCATCACTTAAACTAAATTCACCAGCCCAAAGAGCTTTCTTTTTCAAGGCAGAATCTGCTCTAGCAAGTACACAAAATAATGAAGAGCAGACAAGAATTTACTGTTTCAGCACTCGAGTTGTATCAAAAATAGGAGGATACACAGGGCACTCAGCCATGGTGATTCTACTATTTCTCCTAATAAATCAGATAACTTATTCTCACACATTTATTTTCCTTTTGTGGAGTCAATTTGTGATTTCCTACCTTCTATGGAAGCATGGAAAGTAGAATAGATATTATTTCCATCAATCATCTTGAGATTTAGAAACCCCTGAAACTCCCAGGAGGGAATGTTGCATACAGGAGACTAGAAATTTTCTCAGATCTGGTTCTATTGATGTAAGTTTTTAGCAAATAATTTGTGGGAAGTGCAGATATTTTAAGGAGTATTGTATGTATTTAGTAAATTAGCTCACATGTTTTCAGGAACATGATGAGGTTAAAAATTAGTAATATAAAATGAATATTCTATTACTTCACTTTACCTATTACTCTATATATTTCACTTCCTCATTGCATAATTACTTTTAGGAATCATCATCAACAACAAAAAACTTGAATGATTTATATGTTACTTTTTTTGTCATGAATAGTACTTTAAATTAAGCATTATTACTTGAGGTTCTGAAATTATGTGTATTCAGGGATAATTTTGTTTTTATGGACATATTATTGTACAAAAATAAGTTTAGGATCAATCTGAGTATGATTTATGATGTTTATTTATGCTATGTCCATGTAATTCTATTTTGATAATGTATAATCATCCAAGTTTACAAGTATAAATTGAGAATCTTTTAAAAAATCACTGTGGTTGTGTAAGAAGCATCTTAAATAAGTTTTATTTATGAGAACATTTTATATATGCAACAGATATACTGAAATACTAATTTATTTTGGGTTCAAAAAGGGAATATTTTAAAAGGTACGATGTCAATTTATTATTCAAACGAAACTATGTTAAAAGCAAACTATACTATGACAATCTATAAAGCAATGGTATCTTTCCTTTAATTTTTAAAAATTTGCATTTTTTTATTACAAAATGTCTAAATTATGTAAGCATCCATAGAGATTGTAATCCACTAATGTATTCAGTTGCTGAAAACCCAAACATGGGTTGTTACTTTTAATGTAGTCTGTGTAATAAATAATCAACATAATGACAGTTTTTCTAATTGGATTGGACATTTTCCAAAACCAAAAAATAATTGTTCTTGCTATAATCTCCCATTTGCTTTTCTTTCTCCTAGTCAAGAACTCTTGGAACTACATTGTTTTAACTGGGTTGGAACAAGTTATTTATGCTATTTTAAAAATATTAATTCTCATTACTTAACTCTGTGCTTCTTTTTGTACTAACGCTTGTTTATAAAATCCATGTATATAATAATAGCCAATGTTACATATTTGGCAACATACATTGTTTTCTTAATGCTAAACTTTCTTCAACATGTTCAAAAACCACCATCTGCTTATTATAATTTTTGATAATATGTTGGATTGAAATCCACACAATTATCCCAAAAAACCTGTTAGCTGACAATTAAAAGTCATCATTGCTATTAATATTTTAAAATGACCAAACGATGCAAAATTTTTTTTTTAAATCATGTTATAGATGAGTTAAGATGAAAAGCAACAATTCCCTACCCTAATACTCCCACATCCATTCCTCTTATGAAGAGCAGCAATTGAATCATTTCTGTTTTGGGTTTCTTGTGGTAAACGCCATAACTCTAAATTGCTTAATAAAAGTTCCTTGATATACTAACTTTAGACCACAATTGCATAACCTCAGCAGTACTGACATTTTGTCCAGGGTGATTCTTCATTACAGGGGTTTCCTAGAGCTCTACGGGATGTCTTGGAGCATCCTGCATCCCTGCTCTCTCTCCACGAGTTGCCTGTAACACGTTTCCCACACCCTCCTCCCACCCCAGACCCCCAAGTAATGACAATCAAAAATGGCTCAAGACATTGCCAAGTGTCCCGTTGGGAACAAAATAACCCCTACTGAGAACCACTGATTAGACATTATATATTGACACCTCACTCTGAAAATTAAAATTTCAAACACCTAAAACAGTAATAGGTCAACTTTCCTTTTTTTAAAACTGTTTGAGTTTTACCAAGTGTTTAGTAAACACTTTTTTTTGGTTACCTTTGTAAGTTTTAATAATATATGTAACTCTCCATCTGTTGATCCATTTATTTAAAAAATTATTTATAGATTTCTCAGCATGTGTAACCCTCACACTTCTGTGAACTTATCCTAATTATCCTTCTTCTTGTCCACTTACCAAAATCTCAGTTATGCATCTACTTTTAAATTATCAAGATATATTATATTTACACTGTGTTCAGTAACTTTATTTAATCATATTGCTGCAGTGCTACAAAACCAGATATTTAAAGGGATAAGGCCAATAACAAAGACTAATGTACTGGGTGTATGGGAAAAATCTCCCTGTACCTTCCTGTCAATACTGTTGTGAACCTAAAACTGCTCTAGAAAAATAGTCTTAACAAGACAAACAAAAAGCAAACCAAAACAAAAACAAAAACAAGAGGATATGTATCCATCTCAAGAGGCAAAAAAACCCCATAACAAATACAGAGTAAACCCAAGGAAAGTAGAAGGAATGAACTAAAAAGAGGGATCTAAAAGTAATAAAATAGAAAATAAACATATAATAGTGAACAGAACATAAGTGGAGACTCATTTAACATAACTGGAAATAATGATGGATTGGATAGTGCATGACTAAAATTGAGACATTCGTATCCAAATAAATATTTTAAAAAATATTCTACAGACTAATGAAACAGTTAATATCAGGCCCATGGGCTTCCAGTTTGCACAATAATCTTTTATTTGTATTATTTTAAGCACAATATTTTAAACGCAATAACCTTTATTTGTATCATTGTGATTAAGTAAGTAGTGTTTACTAGTGATCATTTATTCCTTTTTATTTCTCTATGCTCCTGTGATTTCAATTCCTGGTGTTAAAAAGAAAAAAAATCCTGAATTAATCATTGTTTTAGCTGTGTTCCCCAAATAGCTGAGCATAAAGAGAGGTCTTATTTTTCATTATTTTAATCGGGGAATATAATTGCAAGGATCAGGAGTGAGGGCTAAGAAGAATGAAGCAAGAAAGGGTGTAGAGACCCATTAAGGAAAGGTGTTCATGAGCTGGGCATTGCTCCTGAGCTATCAGTGCCCTTGGTCTTTTTTCAGAGAAGCTATCTAAGCTGAAGTTCAGCACCTTCACTTGAGGCAAAGCAGGAACAAATCCTTCCACCAGTTGCCAACTCACAGAGTCAAAGGTGAGGTTTAGGAGATATTTCTAAGGTACAAAACCATAAACACAGAGGAGGTGTCTGTGGTAGGGCAACAGGCAATCTCTGGGGGAGGAGATCAGAGGTGTAGGTGTCATCCTGAGGAAAGATGCTGTCAGGTTATGTACGTGTGGATTTGCTCAGAGCCCACAAGTATCATTGACTCAGCAGCAGATGGAATAAAAGAAATCTGTGTGGACAGCGTCTGGTACAAAGGTCAAATTGCTTATGCTTTTTAGTGCACCAGCTCTTAAAACAATGTCATGTTTCAGTGTTGTACTTGGATCATGATTCTGTTTTACAAATACCTTTCATTCAGAGACCCTAATTACTTTTACTGAGAGAAAAAGTGTATTTTTATTAAGGTGTTACAAAGTATATGCATTTTATCTTTGTTATGTGATATTTTTCTTTTCTTCCTGAGGACATTTTTTTCAGATCTTATTGTCTTACTACCTAATTTGAAATAATTGCTTTTTAGATTAAATACTTTTATTGTTTTTTTAAAAAAAATTATTCTTGTTCATTTCCAATTTTTTGTAAATCCTAAGCTTTCCCATTCTTAGTTTGAATGTTAATATTGTTGGACTGCGATTACATTTAGTTTTCTCAAAAAGGATGAATGATGCCCATCTTTCTTGAATCATTTTGTCTGTAAAAGTCATTAAATTATGCATGTAACTGTATTACCTAAGAGAATATTTGACTGATATAGCATAATTTAAAAATATACTGTCCTCCAAATTCCATAATTATTTTTTCCTCTTATCTTTTAGCAACTAGTGTTGCTGTTGAGAAGTGTGATATCAGTCTGATTTCCTTGCCTTTAAATGTGACCTTCTCTGTCTCTGTCTCTCTGTCTGTCTCTCACACACAGACACACACATACACACATCTTCTAAGATGTCAGGCTTCTAGACATTTATTTTATCTTATAATTCTAAGCCTTTTTGTTTTCTTCAGTTATGAATAGTTTTATGACATAATTAGTTCATATATTTTATCTCATCCAGTATGTTTTCTCAGAATCTCTTATTCTCAAATATTGAGCCATCTGGATTTACCATCTTCTACCTATTTTTAATTCACTATATATGAAATTGTATTATATGTGTATATGTATGTATGCACACACACATACACATACATCCGGCTTGATATGTCATTAAAAGCTTAAATGGCAAGTCAAGTCATTAATTGCTTAATCAAAAGTTACATTTTTAAATGAATATTGCTGTTAAAATTATCAGTTCTGTTTATGATTGAAAGTGTTGGTTACACTTACATATTTATATCAAAGTAATGTAAAAAATTAATAAATAGAAACCTCAATTAGATAGAGTTGAGACTGGAAGCAGGAGCTCTCACACACTCTGACAATTGCACAGCCCCACAGAAGAAAGACTCCACTATTTTCCTGGCAAAGACTCAGCCAATGAAAGCCATGGGCTCTTTGTTTACTTAGAGCCCTTCCAACTTCCTTTTTCCCTCTGTCAAAGCATTTTCCTTCCCTCCTTGTTGTGCCGAGCAAGTAACTCACCATGGTTGCAGAACCCCAATTGATTGCTATTCTCTGTTAATTCCACATAAACTCATCTTTGCTGGAGAAATATCTGGGCCATCTTTTTAGTTACGATCAGTATTTTGGTGGCCCATTCGGGGACCGGCAAAGACTCCTGGGGGCTCCGAGGCCGGTGAGCAAACAGGTGCAGTACACATAACTGAGCCCACTACCGCTCACTGTTTTCTAAGGTACTTCTTCCTCTCAGAGGAAGCTAACACTCTCTTTGCATCTAAAGATCTCCAGGCTTTATTTGGAATCTATTTAAAAGTTGTGTCTTTCTGGTTAAGACCTTGTTCTATGTGCAGATATGCATTTGGCACTTCAGTCTGATTTGAGATCAGACTGTTTCACCAAAATCAGCTAGCCTTCAGCCCATTCCCTTCAGAGCCGGGACTTCTGAAATTGGCTAGCTCTCAACACATTCCTTCAGGAACAGGGTTAGTTTCGTGGAAACATCGCCAGATTCTTCAGTCTTTTGCCTATTCCTTTGGAAGGGCTGCCCTCTGGAGACTGACTGGAAAAAAAAAAACCATACAAACAAACAAACAAAACTTCAGCCTGGCTCCTCAGAAACCAGGCTGTCTTCTTAGAACTGACTAGGATTGATTTGCAAGCTGTTTGAATTCAGCCATTTGTGTTGTAAGCTGTTTAAACTGTTTGAAAGTTGCTCTTTACTATAGAGAAAAAATTGCTAGAAATTGGGATCCCAGTTATTTGTATTTTGAAGGTGTTGCCCTCCACCAGAAACTCCAACCAATTTTATGTATAAAGACTGAGGTCCTTCCTCGTGTGCATTTCTAACCAAATGGACTGACCTGGCCTAAGGCAACATAGAATATCAATGGCCAGTATGAGGAACTTTTGAAATCTCCAGATATAATTTCCTTAAAATTGAATTGGACTACAATAGCTCAGAAATTTCTAGAACTGGAAGAATGCTTATTTTGATTGGCCTTTTGAGGCCTCCAGATGGCTCTCAGAAGTCTAAAATTGCCTGTCTGAAAAAAATTTTTTTTTAATTAACAAAGGTAAACAAACAATTAAAGAAGGATAAAATGGCTCCTGCAGTCGACCTTGGCTTCTTTGTCTCACGCTAATTCTTTCACCAAAATTCCCCTTTTCTCTGAAACTCTCCCCATTCCCTTTTCTTCTGAACTTGTCAGAATCTGTCCCTTTGAAATTAAGCCTTCTGAGGATCTAGAGGTTAAACCCTTAACTTGTACTCCCTGGACTAAACCTGAAATGTGGTCAAAGATTTTCCCAGAATAACCAAAGATCCTCATAGATTTGCTGAGGAATTTACTATAATCATTCAAATTTATCACCCTGGTTTCTCTGACTTATACCAGCTAGTTCATGAAGGCCAGGCCCAATATTGAATGAAAATTGCTAATTGGGAAAATCCTGAAAGGTCTCTAGAATTACAACTGGGAGACGATCATGCTGACTTATTACAAGATTACTAGGCAATTTCAAAGAGCAAGTCCTAGGGCTGTTCCAAAACCTGTTCCTTGAACAAAATTCAGCCTTGCACACAGAAATCTGATGAACCAGTTCATGATTGTTACAATTGACTTCAGACTGTTTTTAAAGAAAATTCTGGTCTTCCTTCAGATATTGATCCAACATGGGTCGCTTTTAATTCTATGTTTATTAATGGGCTGAAACAGCATCTTTCCCTTCTGGTAAAAAGGACCAGGATGGAATGAGAAACTATGTCCACTCCAGATTTAGTTAATCTGGCATGTCAGCTCTATATTAGTCTAGATGAGTCACCTAAAAGGAAGACTGCCAAAATTCTTAATCTTCAACTCCTGCAAAAGGGGGCTCCTAAATGAACCAAAACCCTCCTAGTTTCTGCAATTTTTGCAAAGAGCCAGGGCACTGGAAAAGAGATTGCTACAAATTTAAGCATTTGAGGCACCTTCAGCCTTCTAACCAGCCTTTCCAACGTCCTCTCAATTCTCAATGGTGAGGCTCCAGGGAACTACAGGAACTCTCACTAATCCTCCTCTTTAATTGCCACAGAGAAACATTTCTCCACATTGGGAATGAAATTCTTCCAGTCCTAATGGATACCAGAACCACACCCATGGTGCCCAGCCCTTCTACTATAAAACAGCCCCAGAGAACTAAAAAAGTTCAGATAGTGGGGATCTCTAATGAACTTCAAGAGGTTCCTGTCTCTGAAACCATTTCCTGTTGTTTAGGCTGGCTGAGAGATACACATCCTTTTCTTCTTATATCCTCTGCTCCTACCAAGTTTATTAGGCTAAGACTTTTTAGAGAAGTATAATGCTGGAATTCCTTCATCCCAAAAGGGGGAAGTAATTCTAGAACTTGACAGTAGTCATAAAAGTAACCAACCAGGTGAATTAAATGACCCTTTCACATCTTTTATTTGTTCCATCTCTGATAGCACTAGAGCAGATTCTGGAAACACTGATCCTTTGTCCATATTGAATTAGTTATCACTTTTCATATGAGCAAGATCTCCAACTACTGTTGGCAAAATTTGCTGCAAATCTTCCATCAAAATTCAAATAGACCCCTCAAAAGCTCTTCCCAGAATGAAGCAATACTCTATAAATAAAATAATGCTTCAAGGTATAAAGCCCACAATAGAAGATTACAAGTCTTAAGGCCTCATTATCCTCTGTACTAGCCCCATAACACTCCCATTTTAGCACTGAGAAAACTTAAAAACCAAGGATGGATATTTGTCCAGGACCTCCCAGCTATAAACTGTATTGTTATTCCTCCCCACCCTGCTGTTCCTAACCTTCCTAAGTTTCTAACATCCATTTCCACCAGAAGTAAATTCTTTATTGTAATTTATTTATGCAGTGCATTCTTTAGTATTCCAGTTGAAGAAGCCAGCCAGTACATTTTTGCCTTGACTTGGGAAGAAAAATAATTCACCGGAACAGTAATGCCTCAGGGTTTTACTGATAGTCTTTCTTATTTCTCAAAAATCCTAAAGGCTGATCTGGATGATATAAAGTTCCCAAAGGTTCTACTTTGTTGCAGTCTCTGGATGATTTGCTTCTTTACTGTCCTTCTCAAGCCTCCTCACAAGAAGACTGCATCCATTTGCTAAAGCTTTTAACCTTAAAGAGACATAAGATCACCAAAGAAAAATTGCAGTTTGCCTAAACCCAGGTTAGATATTGAGGACATCTGATATCACAACAAGGACTACATCTAGATCAAGATAGACTTCCTAGTGTCCTAAGTTTCCCCAAAACCAAAACTTAGTGCCAGGTTTTCCAGGATTCCTTGGTTAGTGCCAAAATCTGATTCTAAATTTCTCTCTTATGGCCAGACCTCTCTCTGTTTTACTCAACAGTAACAACCCCGGCCCAACTTTATGAGAAGAATCAGAAAACACAGCCTTCAAGGCCTTAAAGGAGAGTTTGATGAACCCACCTGCCCTTGGGTACCACAATTATTGGATGCCTTTTTTCCTTTTGTATTGGAAAAGGAGTTGAATGCCCTTGTGGTACTCACCCTAAAACACAAAGATGAAATAGTCAAATTCATAGAATTAAAGAGTGAAAGAGTGATTGCCAGGGCCTGGGAGAGGAGAGGGAAATGAGAAGGCTTTATTCAATGGGTATAAAGTTTCGGATAAAGATGAATACATTCTAGCGATCTTCCATACAACATTATGTCTATAGTCAAGAATACTGTACTGTGCATTTATAAAATAAGATGATAGATCTCATGTTAAATGTTCTTCCTACAATTAAAAAAATGATGGAACAACTAGCAAAATGTGAATGGGATCTGAGGAATATATGGTACCAATGTTAATTCCTAATGTACTCTAATGTATCAATATTAATTTCCTGAATCTATAATTGTATTGTGGTTATGAAGAATAATGTCCTTGTCTGTAGAAATCATACTCTAAAGTATATGGGGTTGACAGGACATCATGGCAGCAATGTGATTACAAAGGCTCAGGGGGAAAATTTTTGTTATACCGTACTTACAACCTTTTCAAAATTTGAGGTTGTTTTTAAAAATGTGTGAAAACTCTATGTCCAATTATATGTGCTACTTACTAAATGCTACAAGCTGCATACCACCCCAATGTACTAACTTAATAACTTGTTTTCTAGGACCTCAGAATAAAGCTATTCCTTTGCTTACCAATAACAAAAAAATAATGAGTTGATTTTCTAGAAAGAAGTTTGGTATTCCCTTTGTTGTTGTGTATTAGTTCTGTTTCCCTGGTAGGCCTTTCTCTAAATAAGACAGAAATGACTTGGGTAGATCTTGCCAGTTGGCTGTCTTTTCTTGATGGCAAGATAACTGATAGTTTGAAGGATAGTTTATTCTGGGGAATAAATTAGTATAGCTTAACCCTGAGTCACCGATATCCAAGATAGTATCCCTACTATCCCCTAAGCAGTTTATTCAGATTCTCTAGAGGTTAGTCCTCAGGTCTCTACCTGGTCTTAATCTTTTGATATGTACTCTCCATAATGGAGTGAAAGAGACAAGTTAAAGAGCTGACTAGTACTGTGACTTCATAGCTAGACCTTTAATTAATGAGCCTGTTTCCAGCCCCAGTTTCCCACTATTTCTGTGCATACATCATGTTTGGAGATTCTCAAGTGTTCTGCCTGGAGACCTGACTCCCACTTTCAAGGCAGTCTGATACTGGATCTCTTTTGGAAAAATGCTCTCTTTTCTCTGTTTCATTAGTAAACTCACTTCCAACTGCTGTATTCATTTTTTTTTTTTTAAGTTAACATCTTTCATCCTCTGATATCTCTCCCTCCATAATCTTAGCTTTTGTATGTATATTCCCTTTTGCATAATAGTATTTTCATTTTAATAAGGTATCATCAGAGAAGAGGAAGGAAAATATACATGCTTCTTTTGCCACCTTGCTGGTGAATCAAATTAACAAATAGGTACTGAAAACTGACTTTGGAAAGCTTCATAATGATGCCGGTAAACAGAGTCATGTTTCCTGCCTTTCAGAAAAAAAAAAAAATATTGCAAGATTTTCCAGAATCTGTACTATTTTTTAAACTTTCATTATTTTTCAGTTATATTGAAAATAAAATTTGGATGTTTAAACTGAGATCTCTGAGCTAAAATTGCCTAATCTTTTTCTTGATATACTTAGTGGACAATAATCAATGATGATAACAAAAGGAAATTAGCTAATTTGGCAGCAACATTAAAGCATATATATAATCAAGGAGCAGTGATATTGGTTACAACTGATGGATTTGATGAAGTCAATACACACATCTCATGAAGTTTTGTACAAGAGGTTACTCCTGATAGCTTGTTCGCAAACTGTAGATTCAGAAAAGAATTAGACATACAATATAATTGAATTACACATACAATATCATTGAATTAGTTGCATGCTGCAACTATGACTTGCTATGCTGCAAGTCTATTCATTATAATTTTAAAAAATCATACAATTCATTTTGAGTGTACTGCAATTCATCTTTGTTGCATACGAATACTGTGTTCTTTTCTTCCTCTCATTATTTCTTATCAAGTACCATCATACTTATTTGACAGTTGTCGCTCTAAGTTTTCTAGCCAAGGGACAAATCACATATTTTAAAAATTGCTTATTTTCAAATATTGTAATAATATTTACTCTGATGCATTTTTGATCTTGATAAATTATCCTCCACTATTGGCTGGGTAGTTGATAAACAGTGCAGATTTTTTTTTCTGGATATAACATAATCAAATAGACATCATAGTGTAGAGATTTCCAAAATTTTGATTCTATATGTGTGTAGGGAAGGTTGCCACTTTACACTTCATTTTACATAACATGAGAAAAAGTGAAAACTTACACAGTAGAATATAATGTAGTGTAGGTATCTTCACCACAGAGGACAAAAATCCCCAATATCTTAAATTCTCTTTTAGGCAACATCATGCAGCTATATTTTCTTGACATTTCCAGTAACGTTAACAGAAGTTATGAAATGTTTGTAGTATCAATGGATGTAAGAAAACCCTGGTATATTATATTTCTCTTATTGTTAAAAATTAAATTGACATGAAATAAGATGAGCCTGTAAAACTAACATTATATCTCATTAAACATTTCAGGGGAAAGATTGTTGTACACTATCCTGAAATTAACAAGACAATTCCTACTCTTTGCATAGTTAGATGGATGACTACACCATGAGGATATAATGTTATAATGTTCCTAACAAACTTGTTTATGAAAAATGGCTGCATGCTGATATGGTAAAGCAAGAATCCATTTACAAAACAACATGGTATGACCATTTTTTTTTCATCCTTTTACATTGCAATGAAGTAGCTATGTGTCAACTGGCTTTTACTCTGGTTACAGAAAAAATGGTAGGTCCTATATGTATAACTAGATCAGCTCTTATCGCTAAGTGCTGCCAGCATAATTCTGCTAGAATAGAATTCAAAAAGAGTAATTCTATATAATGGACATTAATTAACTTGATTGGAGTATGATTAATTGAAAGGGATATTTGAATCTGTCACATGCTTATGACATAAGTCAACCCTTAATTCAAAGTATCAGGCTTCAGGGCTTCCCTGGTGGCACAGTGATTGAGAGTCCGCCCGCCGATGCAGGGGACGTGGGTTCATGCCCCAGTCCGGGAAGATCCCACATGCCGCAGAGCGGCTGGGTCTGTGAGCCATGGCCGCTGAGCCTGCGCGTCCGGAGCCTGTGCTCTGCAATGGGAGAGGCCACAACAGTGAGAGGCCCGCGTACCACACACACAAAAAGTATCAGGCTTCAAGTATTGAAAGGAACAATCAATATTCTTGAATCTTTAAAAAAAAAAAAATTATTAGTGTACCCTTTGAAAATATATGAAAATAAAGCACATGGGGATGTACATTGAAAAGTCTTACCTGTTATGCTGCATGGAAAATTCAGATGGAATTTTTAGGCTAGTCAAATTTGCCGAAAGTGGGCCAACGATGAATTGGCATGAATTGCTTAATGAGCAAATAGTTCTGAAACTATTTTGATTAGTCAACATATAGTTAAAGAAAGTCTATTTATTTCTTAAACTGTAGCCCACTTGTTCTTTTCTATTTTAAAGATTTTAGATCATTAAGAAAAAATGTGCATAATGTATAATTTTTCTTAATGGCCTTAAGTACAGTTCAGACCCAGGCTTATTTTGCAAACTATATAGAAACGACTGTCTTGGTTACACCCTTGTTTTCAGTTAAGAGTTCATTGCCTGGGGTTCACTTTTTAGTGATGATATCACTAATGTAAAGCATAATGTATTTTTCATTCCAGAAGAGGAAGGACCAGAAGTGATATTTGATAATGGAGAACTTAGGAAAATCTGTACCGTTAGGTCAAGAATATTATGAAAAACATATACTACCTGGATAAGGCAGTTTTACAAATGGTATAAAATACATCTATGTATGCATGTAAAATTTTCTGCAGTAATTATCTAGTTTATCAGAAATGAGTCTATAATTCAAAGGCCATTTTGATTCTAACACACAGCAAGTATTTGATTCTCTCTCTCCATTAGGGGGATCAAACACAAGTTAAACTACTACAATGAAAATGTTGATTTTGCTCTACTTTTCCTTAAAATATCTTTATATCTACCTGGGTTCCTCAGTCAGTCTTAATTATTTTTTTAGCCAAAAGAGCTCCTGGGAAACAATTTCTGGTTTCATACCTCAGTGGTCAATATTATAGGTAATAAGCAAATTCCCTGAAGTTTTTGCTTAAAAATAAAAATAAGCTTCATGTAAGGATTATTCATAATTATTAAGTTCATAAACTTATTTGTGCACACCCCCATTGAATACAGCTGTGCATTAACTAGTTTGTTTCTGTAATTGGTAAGTTTCAGATTTACAGCTTTCTTACTCTGAGCCTGGCATATATTCTCATTCAGAATTAGAGGATTCTTTCCTTTAGTTTTCAAGATTTTCAAAATTTAAGTAAACTTTGCCAGAGGCAGAATTACTAAGAAGCTAATGAAGCTCATAATTTATGGATTTGACTTGTACAAACCTCTTCATGGGTACAGGGAGGGATCTTAATCATGTTTATTTATAGACACGATGGTTTTATAACATTTACAAAATTTAGAAATTTTCATAGCAAGCAGTTAATATTTCTTCCTTTTTTTCTGCTCCAATTTCTCCTTTTCATATCTCTCCCATTTAAGTGGTTCAATTATGTTTATTGCCTCCTTTCTTCCTTTCTATGAATTTGTACTTGGCATATTACCTTAAAACAACAACTTGAGCATCTCTCTTAAAATTAAAAAAAAATTAAAACTCTCCATTTCCTCTGTGTCGTTGTCTATATAAGATTTATATTTATATTAATTCTTACATATCTAGCAAAATGATCTTATTAGCAAAGTACCATAAGCTGTTAAAGGTCATTATCTTTTTAATTTCAGATAAAATCAAAAGATGTCTTTTGAAAACTGTTCTAATGATCACGATTTCTAATTTCCAATACTAAAAGTTCCATAACAAAATAGAATGATGAAAAAATAAGCAGAGAAGCTCTCATTTCCTTTTTTTATTCTAATCTTCCAAAAGAAATAAAATTGCAGTTGTATAAACAGATGGTTGATCACCAGAGCAACTAGAGTCTGATAAGAATTTTTCAGAGGCTTGTCAGGATCACAGCCCACACACTTGTACTTAAAAAAAAAAAAAAAAAAAGATTTAAGATTTAACAGAATTTATACAAAAGCTATTAGTGGGCTTTGTGACAAAATCAGAGCTCTTTTCCACTTTTCTCCAATTTTATCCAAATGTAAAAATTAAGTATAATTAATTATAGCATTAAATGTAATGAGGGGATGGTGGGAAACAAAACTAATTCTTTTAAACAGTGTAATGAAGTAGCCAATATTCTTGTAGCACTCATGAGTTATTTTCTAGTAATTACTAAACTCAATAAATATGTAATGAGTACCACATTTTATAGGGCACTATACAAAGCACAAAAATAGATAAATAGATAGATAAATATCATATAGGCTTTTCCCTCTAAAATGTAACAATCTATATAATAAATTTATAAGTATACCCAACAGCAAAAAGTATGACAAAAACTTTAGTTTTATTGCATAGATTATCAGTTATGAAAAGTAATGATCAGAGACTTAGCTATATTGTTGTTTACTGTTGTTTTTGACATTGCTGTTACTATTATTACAATAAATAAAAAGTGTTGGCTCAGTAGTACCGAGAACATGTTTCCCTGGGGAGTCAGTCTTCGATGTCTAGGTGGACTGAAGATGGCCGTGATGACTGCTAGTACTTAAGGGTTGATATTTTGAAAGTGGTCAGAAGAGTTGACTGGAAGACATGTTTCCATAGAAAGTGCACACTGGTTTTTACCAACAGTGTGTACTTTTTGGAGGTTTGGGGTGAATGTGTGTGTGTGTGTGTGCGTGTGTGCGTGTGTGCGTGTGTGTGCGTGTGTGCATGCTTGTGTGTTGAGCAAAGCCAGGGAGAGAGAAGTTAAAGTTTCTCTAAGTCACCAGTAGATAATGGAGATGAAACATTGCACATTTTAGAATTAGGAAAAATAAAACGGAGACTAGGAGGAAGCGGTGGTGTATTCATGGATGAGCAAGGAATCAAGTTTGTCCCCAGAGTGCATTTAGGGTGGTTGAGAGAGGGGCTGGAATATTGTGGTGTCCTAAAATAGTCTCATAGACTTTACTGTTTTCTTGATTGCAGAACGTCTGGACTCCCTTCATATTTCAGAATACCCTGAAATATGAGTCTTAGAAGGCAATGCCATGATGTTGTAGAGAATGCACCATTGTAATATGTCAGATTGTTCTAAAGAGTATTTTCATGACAGTTTAGAGGCCATTAGTAATTTATCATGCACTATAATTCTTAGATTCTATGAAGTTAAATTATGAATACCAAAGCCATGTCTTACAGACATCATTGATTTCAGTGTCCATTCATGTTCCTAGGACATTGCCCTTCACCTAGAAGGTACTCATTAACTAGGCATTAAATGAATGATAGAATAACCAATTAATGCATTCATGCATGCATTAAGGAATGTGTTGGACAGAGTCTTAGGTAAACAAATAAATGAAATACCTTTTATAAGAAACAAAATTTCAACTAAGGAAGAATTATTATAAGGCTCATCTGTAGTCACGAGTGGAGGAAAATAAATTAATAAAATATTTTAATGGAAAGTATTCAAATCCTTGGTCTAATTCTTGAAGTCAAAGGATTTCTTCTTATGTATTTTGCCCTGAACTAGCTAGCTTACTTGTACCTGTGAAAAAAATAATAATTATGTAATTTGAATATTAGTTACAATGGTAGCCTGTTATTTTATTTTGAAAGTATCTGTATATTTATACCTTGACATTAGGAATATTTGAAAAGGAAAAAATTAGATTGATATCTCTATCAAAATTGAAATACACAAAAGAACATACATGCATGTCTTAAAAATCATACAGCATTATATGAGACTAGTAATTACTTGGAATGTCAACTAGCAAGTTAAATGATCTTATTTTCTTATAAATGGAGGTCCAATTATATTTAACATTTGAAAAAATAATAAACAAGAATCCTGTCAAAGGTAGCGATTTTTAAAATAATTTTCAAAAACTTTATAAGCCTTTGATATAAAATAGTAGTGACTAAAATGTTGCTATAGTTGTACACATCACTGAATATTTTTTCTATCACTTTAATCTGCTTTTATTATCTTATGATACTCATCACCATCATATATTTTATTTTTCTACTTAATCATATTTATTTATTTGTTTATTATATCTTGCCATATAATATAAAGTCCATGAAATAACCAAAGGCATACAATATATATTCAATAAATAGAGTTAAATAAATTAATTAATTAAATGAATGTATAAATATAGGAAGATTACACCAAGTTGGGACCTTTTGTGTGTGTGAAATAGGTCCCTGTGGTAGCCAAAAGGAAAATATATTGACAAGGTTAACTTAAATAAGTATAAAAAAGTGCTATATCTTATTCCTTGCCCATAATTAATATTCAATAACTACTTTTGAATGGATAAATGAATAAGTATGGGAGTGAAATAAGTAACAAGTTAATTCCTATGTCTGGTCATATTAAATTGGATTGGGTGAAGTGGTCTCTGTTACAAGTGCCTCTAAACACAGTGAAATTAAACTTATTTGGTAGTATTGGGTCCAGTGAAACAAAGTAATTAGGAACTAGTGGAAACTTTGACTTTATAGCAATTTAATTATGTAATGAAACAAAGCATTACAAAGTAAATATTTTAAGAGCACATTGTCTTAGAGATAGGAAAGAATACTTACAGTATTTCAGAAAATAAAAACCCTCCTTTCTTTTTTTTTAGTGATTTAAACAAAGCTCTGAACACTTCAATTAGTTTGCATTTCATTATTAAAAAATAATATAGGAATTTTGTCTTTTTTATTGATAAATTTAAAGAGAGTTAATTCATTAAAATTTCTTATTATAATGTATTTTCTCACTATATGTATTCACATTTGTGTAATCTTTGTTTTTTTACAGAAAGGAGTTGTTTTCAGGTAGAAAATTATTATTTTATTTTTTTCAGGTAGAAAATTATTTAATAAAGATTGTTGTAGTTTCTGTCCTCATCCTCATACTAAGGAAGTTTTACCGAATTTGTATTAAATCTTTGATATTGTATGTTAAAATATATAGATCTGTACTAATATATGATTAATTAAATCTATGGACTAGGTTCTAAAATGTTTTGGGGATGGACAATCTAGTTTTATTTTTTTTTCCAAATGTTTAACTAGATTACTGCTTTTTAAAAATTAATTTTTCTAATGACATTAGGAAATATTTTATGTGCACATCATTATAGATAATTCATATTTAGCGATGTATTTATATATATATAGCTGATATGTGCATAATAATGTATATAGTTGTATATAACTGAATATTAGGGACATTTTATGTTAGTTTATTGATCTATTTTTTTTGAACTAGTGATAGACTAATTTTATTATCATTTCAATGTAGTGTTAAGCCCTAGGAGCCTTTGAAATGAGCTGTGCCAGGCACCATTTTGTGAGCATTATCTGCCTTATTTCCTTTAATCCTCAAAAAGTCCCATGAAATAAATGTTCCTCATACCCAGATTTAGAGAAGAGGATATTAACATGGATAGGTTAGGTGCTTTTCATCAGGTCACAGAATTTCTATATACTGGAGCCAGCTCATAAACCCAGGCATTGTGATCCTAAAGCCAGCTTAATTCACCACTATTTTTATCTTTTTCTTTTTAACTCTCCTTTATTCTTTATTCTTTTTTAACTTCCATGGAATAAACCAGCAATATTTAGCTCCTACCTTGTTGAGGGCCTTTAGGATTTTCTACTTTATCACTCACAAGCCATGCTTTCATAAGCACACTTGTTCATGTCTTTTTTTAATTTTTAAATCACATCTGTGAGTATTTTTCCAGGCCAGAAAAAACTGAACTGATGATACAAAATGTTTACAGATTTTATAATGATAGGTCCAAACTGCAGGAAGGCTACCTCTGCCTCAAACCAATGTACTGTGTTGTTAGATAGTTAGAGGCCATTAACATGATAGTCACTTCATCAACGAGAGTTGAAAAAAAAACATTTTACAACAGTAGATTAGTAAGAAAAAGCACCTTCCTTGGGTTCAGCAACGTGACTGGCACTGATTCATACCTGGGATAAGAATTCATCTTGTGTGCCAGACTGTATAGCAAGCCTACACAAGCATAAGGCACATAGTAAGTGAGGCGTGTTGAAGTATTGGTCTCAATTCTTCACCGCCCTCTTATAGCAGTATTATACAGCCATGTGTGTTCCCACACCTTGATATTGGGCTTGGCTTTGTGACATGCATTAGCAAATTAGATGTTTTTAGATGTCAAGTGAGCAGGAACTTGAGCTATACTTGTGCACTTGAGCTTGCCCTGAATTTTGTCCATGAAAACTTGTGCCTAAGGTACCTCCTGATCCAGAGAATGAAAGTTGTGGGATAGACTTGAACTCAGTCCACAGCCTGAAGTCAAGACCAGTGAAGTACAGCCTAGATCAGCCAAATGCCAGCTGATCCAGACAGTGTGGAATTACACTTTGCATTTAGTTTGTAGTCATGTCTCTTTATTCTCCTTCAGTCTGGAAGAGTTCTTCAGTCTCCATGACCTTGACACTTTTGAAGATTGCCAGTCATTTATTTTGTAGAATATACTTCAATTTGGTTCTTTTGATTAGATTCTGGTTATGCATCTTTGGCAAGAAGATGAGAGAAGTGATGCTGTGTTCTTCCTTCTCTTTGTGTCCTGCCAGATCACAGTGCCCCAAATGATTTGTGTCATTGCTAAAGATATTCACTTTGATCACCTGATTGTGTTGTTGGCCAGATTTCCCCATTGTGAAGTTATTATTCTACTCTTCATAATGAATAGATATTTTGTAGAGAGAATACTTGAAACTATATAAGTATTTATTAATGTAGTAATTTAGATTAGTATGGAGTCATGGTTTCCAAATTTGGTCAATGGATTATAATATTGATACGTTACTTTATTTAGGTGTTTCAATTGTCCCAGACTTGACTATTTGTCAAATGGCTGGCTTCTGTGTCATTTGACATTTCCCCTTCATTTTTTGAGCACTTCCTTGCTTTCTGGCACAAGAAGAGGTTCTAGTTTGGCGGGGAGGGGGGGCTTTTTTGTATTTTATATGCCCTAATCAGGGCATCCCTGAATTCCCTAGAGAAATTATATTTTTCTAAGAAGTCCTAGTTCCTCTAGTATTCTCTGTGGCTTAATTTACATCTTATGGAGAGAAAAGACATTGTGGCACAGGTGTACCAATTAGGTCCCAAACTTGTTTCCCCCTCACATGCCATTTTATTGACATTTCTTCTCATTGGTAGAGAATGAGTTTCTTGATAGCAGAGCCAGCCATCTCCCAGCTGTGACGCTACTGGCTGTGGATGCCAACAGAACTGCCTAACACCTCCCATGTGTTCCCAGTAAGACGATTTTGTGGCCTCTTTCTTCTCTTGCCACTATTTTATCTTGTCCCTAACACATACTAAGTAACAATACCCCTTATTGAACTTCTTTTTTATTTAATATAATATGTATTTTTGGTGCGTTTTCTTTTGTAGATAAACTTAGTTAAGAGCTTCAAAAGTAATTAGGTCTGTCTTTAGGTTGCTTAATAGAGTTTGGGTTTTCTTTATAGGTCCTCATATCTTTTCTTTTTCTCAGCTAATGTTTAATTTCTAGGGCTCTTCATAATAACAGCTCTTAAAACAAGCAAAAACTCTTAAATTTGTTTTTGATTGATTATAAGAAGGTGTTTTTTTGAAACTTTGGTATTCATTTGGAATATAATAAATTCATTTGTAAATAATCTAATTTCCATGTTCAATTGTTAAAATGTTTTGCTATCATTTATAGTACAATAATGGCTATTCTTGTGAATATCTCCTTTAAGGAATTTTTTTTGAGTCAGATATAGCAGTTAAGGAAAATATACTTAACCTGCTTCACTAAAATGTATTTGTTTAACTTTAAATCACCACAAAATATTTTCTTCTACCAATTGTCTTTATTTTTTGGTAAAAGTAATAGATTTTTCTACTTTAAATTGCTAATATTCTTAGAAGTAATAGTCATAAATAAAGAGATTTTTATGATGGTGTTTTAAGGACAGACATTATAAGAACTCAGAAAAATAGACTAACTTGCTAAGAAATAAGGCCTTTCTACACTTGAAATTTCTGCATGGGAAAAGGGATATTTGCTAATGGATGGAAGTACTGTAAGCCAGCAGGACCCTATGAGGTCTTCCCAAAATAGACCACCACCCATGTCCTCCACACACCTTTTGTCTGTAGAAAAACTTTAGTCAAAGAATAAATTTAATCAAAGAAGTGAGACAATGCAGAAAGACAGGAAAACAGTCAAGCAAGACAAAATAATACTTTAGCCATTAAGCAAAGTCAAGGACCTTTAGTTCTACCTCAAAGGCTACGGATAACATTCTGAGCCGTGTCCTTTGAGCTGTTTTGCAGATACTGAAACCCCCCACCAGGTAGAAGAAGTTAACTGGTGCCCACAAGCATGTAGACCCCAGACAGGTTGGAACCAGAAGGTTGATGATGTTGACTCCCAATTGCATCACCACCAACCAATCAGAAGAATGTCCACGAGCTGATCACACCCTGCTCCTTGAACACTGTAAGACTCCCCACTACCCCCTCCAGAGTGGGACACACAGCTTTGAGGGTGTTAGCCTGCTGTGGCCCCCTTTGCCTGGCTAAGCAATAAAGCTATTCTTTTCTACTTCACGCAAAACTCTCTCTGCGTTTCTATTTGGCACCAGTGAACAGAGGTCGAGTTTTGGCAACAGTATCAAGTTAAAAAGCAGCTTTCAATCCAAGAGGAAGAAAGCCTCTCCATCTGTGTCTTGCTTTAAAACACATTAAGTGCCCAACCCCCTGTACGATATGAACGAATTATTTGCTGAGTGAAGAAAGGGAGAAAGTATCCACTCACTTGCTATTTAGTTCATTTTGTTAAATTCTTTTTTTTTTTCTTTTTGGCCACACCGTGTGGCATGTGGAACTTTCCCTACCAGTGATCAAACCCTTGCCCCCTGCAGTGGAAGTGCGGGAGTCTTAACCACTGGACCACCAGGGAAGTCCCCATTTTGTTAAATTCTTCAGCTTATCATCAAAGGTACTGTTCACCATGTTCTCCTCAGGGGAGAATCTGATACCATTTCCATGTAAAAACATGTAAAAATCTTCTCAACTTGTGCCACTTTTTTATATGACTTTTATATGGCTAATTATATGGGCAGCTAAACCTCTAAATATTCTTCCATATTTTTCATTTTCGATTAGTTCAAAAAGCTTCTAAAAAGGCTCCTCCAACTGCATTGTCCATCCTAACTCTTAGTGTGTTTTCTACAATGCATAGTACATTTAAAGATTCATAAAACATTTATCGAGTTCTTCTTGGACTAGATATTTAAACAAAACAGACAAATTCCCTTTCCTTTATGGAACTTTGATCTAACAAAATAAATGACAACACATCTCAAATTAAATGATTTCAGCAATAATAAAATCATTGAGAAATTAATTCTACCATTTCTCTCCCAATTTCAAGCGCTATCTACTTTTCAATAATAAGTTATTAGAGTTGAAAAAGTAGTATTCCAAAACCCTTTCAGAAAAGCCAGTCTTTAAAATGTGTCTTCTCCTCTTTTTCACTTCAATACAAAGACTGGAAGAAATCCCAAATCCAAGTAACTCTGGCCAAGAAGCTTTTTTAGAAAGCTCACATAACTCTAGAAAAAGCAGTAGAGTAGCAGAGCCTCAGTACTAATGGAACCACGGCCTTCACCATGAAATCGTTTTCATCTCATTTCTTGCCTCTGCTTCCCATCGCTTATTGGTTTCATCTACCAGGCAGGCTTCCAACACATGTCAGGAAACAAGGACACACAGAAGATGAGCAGGCTTGTCCCCAGAGAAACACTTGAACTTTTTCTTAGCTTTGGAAAACAGTTTAGTCTACTTTAATGAAATCAAGACCCCTGAATCAGTCAAAATATCAGACAAGGGGACAAGAATTTAAAAGGTAATAATTATCATATGAGCCTTGTTTGTAGATGCAAAATCAATGTTTTTAGAAGGATTGAAGGGCAGCTGCTGAACAAGTAAAGTATTATAGGTTTCAGGCATTGGTCTGAGCACTATTATTTAGACTGTCTAGTCTGTAGCTTCAGTTTGGACTTTATTCATTTTTTTTAATACTTTATTTTTTTATTTTTATTATTTTGGTTGCATTGGGTCTTCTTTGGGTCTTCGTAGCTGCACGTGGGCTTTCTCTAGTTGTGGTGAGCAGGGGCTACTCTTCATTGTGGTGCGCGGGCTTCTCGTTGCGGTGGCTTCTCTTTGTTGTGGAGCATGGGCTCTAGCTATGCGGGCTTCAGTAGTTGCAGCACACAGGCTTCAGTAGCTGTGGCACTCAGGCTCAGTAGTTGTGGCTCACGGGCTTAGTTTCTCTGCATCATGTGGGATCTTCCTGGACTAGGGATCGAATCCGTGTCCCCTGCATTGGCAGGCGGATTCTTAACCACTGTGCCAGCAGGGAAGTCCCTGGACTTTATTCTTGATAATGGATAGAAGTCTATTGGAATACACCAAAAGAGATTTATCAAATTTGTGCAAGTGTCTGCCTCAGATCTGCCTAGTGATTCAAAAGGACAATAGGATATCAAATTCAATCTCTACATTCTTATATTTCAAGGTACTGCAGCAAAAATGTCGCTTGAAATAATATCTCTACCTAGTATTTGTTAGACATTGCATTTTAGAAAAAAGAATAGAAAATAGAGGAATTCATCTTAATTTTGTACCAAATTTAACCAGTCTATGCCACTTGACCAGATCCTATGGACTGATATCTTGAAATCAAATGACAGAAATCATCCATGAGGAGATTAATTATGACCTCATCCATCCTATGTCCAGATTAGCTGTAATGACAACAGTTTGATATAATTTCTCCTCGCAATGAATCTCTTGAATATTTGAAACCATTCTATTTACATTTTCGTCTTTAACAACTCCATGCAGGAATCACAATGCATAAATATATTCTCTATGATGAGCAGGGCACTCTAAATTGAGGACAAGCCACAGGTGACATTATTAGTCTTACCCTAATCCCACCTCATGTTATTCTGTCTGCATTACTTCAATCACAGGAGAAACTCAAGGCATTTTTGGAATGTATTTTATTGGGTGTCCATCTTCCACTCTTTTTCTTTTCTCCTCCTGAGTTCCTTAGGTCCATAAATCCAGCCTTTTGAAAAAACTTCCCTCTTCTTTGAACATTTATACCAGCTGGAGAATCATCATTAACAGATTTCTGAACTGAAGCTGTTTATTGATGCTTCCAAATTCTGTAACCTTATGCATCCAATAAGAAACTACATGTACTTAGCCACGTGGTCCTCCACAAAACATTGGCATCCTTCAGCGTTTGAGTTTCCCAGGTCTTAAATAACTTGCAGTACATCAGTGACTGCATAAACATTCTTTACTTGTCACCTCCTTTATTATAGCAATTAGATATACTTATAATCTTTCTTTAATGTTTAATTTCCCTTGTTCTTCCTCTAAACCTTTGAAGCAGACAGAGCTGTTAAAGATATATTTTTAACTTAATTCTCAATTTATCTGTTTTCTACCTCTGTTACCTTTTGATGGATCAGAGTACCTTCCTCTCTCTTTGCTTCCAGGTTAGTACATTCATTTTCCTACCAAAGCAGAGCAAATATTTCTTTGTGAAATTGGGACATGGGGGTAGCAGTTTCACAGGTGTTAACTCTTACCCTCACAGGCAAGAGTTATCCATGATGCTATATATTACTTGGTCCCCATAAAATGCCTCTAACAGGAAGTCAATGCTGGCACATCGGGTCTCTGGGTATCCATGACCCGATGTGACTGACAGGGGTACAGTTCTAAGAAAGTTAATGACAAGGACAATATTGAGTCTTTAAGTCAAAGTCACCAGTTAACAATATAACATATCTTCCAAGAACAGGCCAGCTTCAGTGACCCGGCACTCTCAGTCCTTGCTGAGAGGACACTACTGGAAGTATGAGCTCACTGAGAGTGCATTGATGGATTTCAAAGCACAGCAGCTGGGACCAATGGTCAATTAGATTCCCTGAGGTCAGAGATCTGATAGGCATATCCTCATGACAATGATTCCCACCAGCTTCAAGGGAATGCCACTTCTGCCATCACACGTGGTCCTCCGTTTAGAAGGGCTTATGCTTAGTTTAAAACTCTGATGTTGACATCTTAATTTATTCATGATTTTTAAATAAAGAGCCCCACCTTTTCATTTTACTCTGGGCCCCAAAAATCATATAGTTAATCCTGTCTGTGACTATAACTATAATTCACATTTGCCAATTTCTACCTTTTACAGTAGGGTATTTCCACACAAGAATTAACTTCCAATTATCAATCCAAAACATCTCAAACCCATACTTGATCTATTATGATTTTGCAATTGCTCTGTTTTTGTCTCTTATATCCTCCAACTCTGTAAGCTCCCTTGGTTTGACTCCACATAGATGTAATTTCTGGTTTTGCACCTACAAATATTACCTAAATTCCATCAAAGCTTAATGATTCTCTGCTGGACTTTACCTTTACTCAAACACATTTCTGTAAAAATCAAGAATAAAGATACGAGGGGACACTAGCTTTAAGAACTAAAAATAAAACAGTGAAACGCAAGATGAAAAGCCTTTAGAACTAGAACTTGAAATAGGAAACCATTAATTAGGCTTTTAAAAGGGAATCTTTAAACATAAAAGGAAAACTTACATTGTAATAAAATCATCTTAGGAATGGTCTAAAGAGGAACAGTGTGACATAAAAAACTTGGAGAAAAACTACTCATTGTTCTGAAAAAAGCCTTTTTGTTTGAAGATCAGGGAAGGTTGGAACTATATACAAAGGAAAGAACCGGAAAAAGCGGTTAACTTTTAAGCCATGATCTAGGTGATTATGCTTTTTTTTTGTTATTCATATTTTGGAGACTGAGTCACAAAGATATATCAAAGTAGGAAATAAGTCATCTCAACAGTCAAACTGGAATAAACTCACCAGGTAATCTAAGGTGATGACAAAGTTTGGAAAGGTATGCCTTAAAATAGTATCTAGAATATATTAGCATCTATCATATAATAAGCACTCAATAAATGTTAGTAACAGTAGTCCTTTCACTGTCGCTAGCAGGTGAGTGAAATTCCGCTCAACTTTTTTTTTTTAAGAAAAATGGGCATTTATTTTCTCTGTAATTGGGGAATCCCAGAATATAGTTGCTTTGTGCCCTATCCTTTATATACAGTAGAGCTCAATCTGATTATTTTTTGTCTTTCAACCAGGCTCCCTCCACATCTACTAAAGTCTGTTATAGTCATATACTAGGCAAAAAAGAAATTAAGTGGATTTGATTCAGTGAACCACCATCATGAGTATTGTTGAAGAACATTTACAAAAAGTGCTGCTTTTTCTAAAATAATCTATTAAAGTAGAATAGGTTCAGAATCTCTTTAAACAAAAACTTTATTAATTTTCATAAATGGATAACATTGGGAAAAATGGAAGATAGTGTGCTGTGAGCTAGAAACAACAAATACCTGTTATCACACTGATGTACTCCCTGGAGTAAAATACGAGGAATTAAAGCAGAAATTACATTTTACAAATGTGTAGAGCCTAATTTTCTTTTATGATGGTCTGAATATTTTTTTTGAGATATAGAATATGTGTGGGTTTGGGTTTTGCTTTTTGTCTTGGGTGTGTGGTTGGGGGAACTGGAGCATCTAAGAAAAAAAGAACAGAGTGTCAAGCCTTGAAAGAGAAGCAGGAATGAACATAAAGGAGAAAAATTCAGAGGATAGAGTTTTTAAGGCTTAAGGTAAATTCCATTTGCTTTATGGAACCTAAAAGTCAACAATGGTATGCATATTTTGTTTGAATGTAAATATTTTGTTTTTTATTTCTGCTTAGGTAACAGAAAAAAAAAAAACTAACATATAAAAATACATCAAGTATTATTGGCTTGTAAAACTGTTGTTAAATAAGTTACCTTTCCAAAATCCTCTACAGTGCCACTGTATTCTCTATGCTTGCAAAATGTTCTTTACTGTCCATTACTGGGTTCAAAATGTTCCTTTGTCTTAGCACGATATTTTAAAATTAATGTGTGATAATTTATTTAAAACAGTTTTGGTTTTTGCATAGTCATAAAGAGTGTTCTTTTTCATAGCTCTGTAATCATTGTGATAATATAAAAAATTTTAAATCTCACTTTTATTCATAAAGTGCTATAATGAAATTCTCAGACTTCAAATCCATTCATAACTGCACTTTTTCCTTGGATCTGAAAATTCACTGAGTAATATCATTGTGTCTTTTCACTACTAATTGAATTTTATTAGTCATTAAAACTCTCTGAATAAAGGTGAAAAAGACACTCATAAGAACTGAGTCAACATGAGGAAAGTATTATGTCATCATGATAATAATACCATATATTTGTATAGGACTTCATAGTTTATGAGGTGCTTTTATTTGATCTCTACAATAACTGAATAAGTAAGGGTATTTTTGATTGCACGTGACAGACATATTAACCTATACTAGCCTAAGTATTTACATGAATTTATTATAAAGGTCCTCAGCTGACATTTGGAACTTAGTGGACTGCTGGGAGATGAAGATATTGAATAATATCCTCTGAACTAAGAAGGAAATTTGAGACCAAAAACAAAGCCGGCAACTCCATAAAGTGCAATTATGAAGTTTATTGTGGGTAACTTACATACAGGCAGGCTCAGACAGACAATGATCCAGAGGCATTTGCAGCTGCTTGTGACACCACAAAGGGTACGGGGGAATTTAAAGGGGCCAAAGCTAAAAATAGGGTCTGACCACTAGGGAGAAGCATGTCTGCACCAATGGGAACCAGGGGTTTTTCCTCTCCCCCAGTGGTCTCATGACCATTAACCATGTGTGTCAGCAAAAGGCACTCTTCCAGTTTTTACATCAGATGAAGGCAAGGGTGAAAGTTGATGGGGACCTTATCTAGCTTGGATACATTCCTTGAGAGTAGGGTAAAGCTCAGTCATTCAGAAAGACAGGCTTAAGATGGAGCTGACAAAATAGCTTCAGTGTGGTTCAACCCCACGGTGGACAAAAGTGTGGTTGCGGAACAAATACAGACAACAGTTTAAAAGCATGAGCTTGTTCTCTCATTCCTGCTTCTTCTTATGTGTGTACTCTCGTTGGAAAAGAGGAGGAGGTCCATGAGAGGACATGACTACAGATCGACCTGGAATCTGTACACTGGCAATGGGAGGCTCTTTATCCCCTCCCCATCCTTGGAATCTATGTTCAGTGCACAGTTCCCATAGTTGGAGCATTTTCAAGGAAGCAACCTTGAGAGAGTAATGTGTTCTTAAGACCATCTGGACTGTATACATGGCTGAACCCAGTTAAGGCTTCTACGTAAGCTTTTAGGATTCTGATGGGTGGGTGCGGAGAGCTACTCATCTTTCAGTGGCCCAAGGCAAGCCTTGTAGTAAGTTCCCTTGCTCTTTAAACCTGCCACCTACCAATGCGGAGTGGTCTGCCTCTTTCCTAGGTCTCTCCTTACCCTCCAAGTACACGGGCCAGTTTGTGAACTAACAACTCTCTTTCACCCTCTATCCTCTTCCATTTCTAATTCTTCGTTCTAATTTTACCCATTTCTCATGTCTGAATGGTAGGAAATGCTTCCACTGATAGTTTTAAGCTTTGCTACATAAATACAGAAAATGAAAGACAGACTTCTCTTGCTCAATTCCTTTCCCAGAAAGTTTGGTGAAGCGCCTTCAAACATCATGGCGATGAGTGGGAAATAGTGGCAGGTCCAAAAAGGAGAATACATTTTCCAGAGAAAAAAGGCACAAAATGATGCTTATTCTCTACAAATATCACGATACGTATGATTATGATTGTTCCATATTTACAAATGAGGAACAAATGAGTAGGGCTCAAATAATTTACGATTTCTTTTCAACATACTGTATACATTTTTATCGAAAGTACTTGTATACGATTTTGTACTGAAATTCCTTAGAAATTTTACATATAATAAAGGGAGAATGTGATTAGGTGATGGCAAAGTAGACATAGGTAATTCTATTTACAACTATTTTAAAACTTATGTGGCCATATTCAGTCTTTAATTTAGGGTTATTGATAGATAGATGTATAGATAAATGAATATCTATATATGCATATACATTACATTAAACATATACATACACATATACATTAAATATGATGAGCATATATACACACATATTATACATTAAAATTTAATGCTTCTGTAGTTGAATTTATCAGTCATTTACTTAATTGTTACTGGGTTCTGAATCCTAGTTAAAAAACTTTCTTCATTTCCAGTATATAAATGAACTCGCTCATCTCTCCTTCTAAATCTTGCTTATTTTGATACTATGTTTATTTTTTACTTTTGGATCTCCAACCACTTAGAGTTTTTATGATATGTTTTATGAAGTACAATTCCAAATTTTATTTTTTCCAATAAAAAATGTTTTTTCTACTTTTTATTTTTTCTATTTGAGACTAGTACCTATTGTCTCAAAATTCTTTATTAGAAAAATGTTGTTTTACCCACTAATTTGAAATAGCACTTTTATCATATACTAACTGTTTAATCTATTTCTGGATCTGCGCTGTTGTGTTTTTTCTGGTAATCTTTCTTGTGTCAATATCATACAGATTTATTTATAAAATATTTATACTATATTTCTATTTTTTTGTTTGAGCTAGACCCATTCTGCCTCAGCCACATCACTGACCTTTTTGAGGATTTGCCTGGTTGCTCTGACTTTGTATATTTTTCTATAAAAAAAATTAAAATCAATTTTTCTAGTTTCAGACACAAAATCCTCTTGGCATTTTATTAGTATTTCATCAAATATATAACTGTACTTGACAAGAATTCTTCTTTTTAATGAGTCTTCCTATAAGAGAAGATTGTATGTCATTAGGTTTAGCACACTTTCATCATTTCTAAGGCATTTTTTTCTTGTTTGTTACTACTTATGATGAGATTTCTCTTTAATTTTTATCTTCCAACCAGATGATATTTGCAGTAAAAATTATATTATTTTATTATACTCTTTACCTGTGTTTACTGTTTGTAATTTTGAACCAATAGTCATATGTAAGTTTGGTCTTCAGTTTTTATTTTTCTGAACTTTCTTTCTCCAATTTGGTTCTCAGTTGGTGCTTAATCATTCAAACATGCTGGCTTGAGCAGATCTAGATCCTGGACCCTCACATTACAATTACACACTGAAGCTGCCTGCAATAGATACATTTTTGAGACCAAAAGAAGGAACTTTCTCTTCCAATCACCTTCTGAACTCTAGTCTAAGTCTAGTAAAAAGCCAAGTAGCAAAGGGTCCTTGGATATACAGTTTGCAGATTACAATCACAGTTTTGTAGAACAGAATATATAAAAGTGTGGTGTGGGACTCAGTGGTGATATGCAAGTAACCAAAGCCCTCCCCTTCTTTTCTGGACTAGGTTAATCAACAGTTTGTTTCTATTGTTGATTTATTTTTACAACCAAATAGTATATATTTAGCTATTGTTTCTAATTTATCTCTGCTTTTTAACTCATTGTTTACTGCTTTCTTATTCTTGAATTATTTTTTTCTACTATTTTTTCTTATTGATTTATTGTCACTTTTCTAGCTTTGTTATTGGACATTTTATTCCTTTACTATTTTTACTAATGTAGGTATTAGAATACTATGAATTTTCCTACTAAAACTGCCTCAGCTATATCAAATATTTAGATATATTATGTTTTTTTCATTTCAATTTTATTCTGGAAAATATTCAAATTTATTTTTTTTACACAAGGGCTGTTTCTTTTAAAAGGAAAAAAATCCTGATTTCAACATCAAGATAAAGTATTTTAAGTTTGTGTTAATTTCTAGTTTTATTTTATTCTGACAAAAGGACATTATGTAAATTTTTAAAAACATATCAGGATTTTTTTGAGACTTTTTATAGGGTCCTTTTCTTTGTAAATGTTTTGTATATAGCTGAAACAAAGTTATAATCTTTAAGATTACAGGCTTTGGTATATATAAATATATATATATTTTTTACCTTTTCATCTTATATTGTTTAGTACTCCTATACCCATATCAAATTTTTATACACTTGATATGTCTTGGACTGCAGAGGAATATTACCTCCTATTATTATCTGTGCCATTCTATATTTCATATCCCGTAGTTTCTGCTTCAAAAAGATTCCTATTGAGCTTTTTGTTTTGTTTTGTTTGTGCATAGCTGTTGATAGGTATTATAATTCTGTTGTGTATTGAGGCCTATAGATTTTCTTTCTTTTCTTTCTCATTTAGAATTTTGGCTAGATTTTTACTTTTGCAAGCTATTGAGATTATAACTATTACTTCTCCCCCCCCTTTATGTTGTTTGTTTGACTTTGTATGGTATTCTTTTATTCATCCTGTTATTTTTAAACTTCTGATCATGTTTGTGGCTTATATCTAAAATAGAATTGAATTTTACTTTGTTAGCCAATCTAATGGATGAATGATGCTCATAACGGCCTTCCTCCTTTGTACTATATTGATTGGTTCTGCATTATAAGTAATATTAAAATTATCTTGTAATATCTTTGTAACCCTCTGCCCTAATCTCCTCCAGCATCCATTTTACTCAATAGAAGTATCTTCCTAAGCATCTATTTATTAATTGTTGCATATGTCTACACTTGCTCAAAATTTTTAAACTTTACATGATGTTATTTGAAACTCAACTGTCCTTATGAGGCAATTGAGAAACATATTATTCTTCCTTTACCTGTGCCTTCTCTTTTAACATTTTATTAATTTCACTTATTATCAATATCATCCACAGTAAGCACAGCAATACTCAACCATTAAGTTCTCTCTTGTCTTAATTTTAGATCTACAGTTAAACATATATAATGCTCAGTCACTTTCCTGAGGTTTCCACAGTCATTTCTTAAGTAGATGAAGTTAAATCTAGTTTCCTGGAAAGCGTGTGATCTTGTTAGTGTGATATTTTCCGAATTCTTGCATTTCTAAAAATTTTCTATAGCTTTGATAATTAAAGGACAGGTGAGCTGCATATAAATTCTTGCCTCATACTTTCTTTCCTTGAGTATCGCATAGATGTCGCTCTACTGTTTTTCACTTTGAATGTTGCTAATGACATGTTTAATGCCTATTGGAATTTCTTTCCATTGAGTGACCCAGTTTTCTTGCCTAGGAAGAAAGGACTTATTAAGTACATTAAATCATTTAAAGTAAAATTATATATACTATATAAATACATACATATGTATGTATTTTACTTTAAAGCAATTACTTTATTTCCTCTAATCTATTTATATATATTTAAGCAGGAATATGTTCAAAGACCCCACCAGTTCAAATGTATAATATAAAGCAAGCTACTCTTTCATACTAGCCTTTTAGTCCTACTCTCTAGGTGTAATTACTCTTTACTCTCCCTCTTTATCATTCCAGGAAAAAATGTGGATACACACAAACACATTACACATTTTCTCCCATCCAAAAGTAACATTCCTATGAAACCTTTCCTAAATTGAAATAGTGTCAAGCAAAGAAGCAATTACCTTATGACACACCTTGCTAATGGATGCACAAAATAAATTGAGATAAAGCACAGATGCTCACAGACACAGTTCAAGGCTATGGAGGTTTGATGCTAAAACACTGAGTATAGATTCCAGGGAAGGAACTTGTTGGTGCCACTATCACTGCTCAGGGTGTGTGTTGCCTCTATTATGACTTGCTGCAAAACCAACACTGAACATTATTTTCACTTTTCAGCTTTTTCTGTAAAAGTGAAAAGCATCTTTGAATTTTTTTCTGTTAGTGAAAACAGGTATTAATATGCACCTTTCGTAAAAGTGACATGGCGTAAAGCGATCTTTTGAAAAGTGGGGAATACCTGTATTTTTCTTTCGTATTATTAGCGATTAGCTATTAACTTTGTGTTCGTCGTTTCCAGATGACACTTCAACCTCTAAGCTCCACATTCAAGATCCACACAGTTGGAGAGAGAAAGAGACAGGAGTAATTAATTTATGACTCAGTGTCCACAAGTGTGACATATGGCATCTCTGATATACAATGCAGGCTGAAAAATCATGTTTTTAACTTCTAAAGAATCAATAATTTAATAAAACCAATCTTTATGGGATTAAAAATGACAAACAAGTGGGAAAAAAAAGCCTTGGTTTGTGTAACAAAGCATGATGCACCACTTTTTTTGAAACCTAATTGTGTAATAAACACACCCAAACATATCCCTCTCTCCCTTCCCTCTCTCTCTCTCTCTCTCTCTCTCTCTCTCTCTCTCTTTTCCCCTCCACACAAACCGAAATGCAAATATAGTAACTCATGTAAGTTACTGGACTTTCACTTCTTTGCTCAATACTCTTTTACTTACCTTGTCTTTAGAATATGCCTTCACATCTAATAGAACAAGTTTCCTTTCTGCTCCTTTATATTTAGCTCTTCTAGTGTCCTAGTGTCAATATGCCCTTCCTGAAGATAAACCTCCTCTGCCAAAAAATAAGGTCTTTCCTGATATAAGGCAGTATTTTGGTCAACTATTTAAATGGAATCCAAAACATGAATATTTTTCTTCTACAAAATGAGTGTTTTACAAAGCTAAAAGCAACCTCTCAAAATGTATTGGAAGAAATTATCAAAAGTAATCAAAGTCCAGGACACATCTAGATTCAGCTGTATTTGCTGAATCAATAACGTCTGGTGTCCTAAAATGATCAGAGTGGAAATTAGGTGGTGTATTAATCAATACCAGAGGCTCAAGTAAACAATAAAAATTCACAGTGACAGAAAGGAAAATACTGATCTTTTGCCTTAGTTAGATGAAAATAATAAAAGAGAAAAATTGACTTAAGTGTAAATGTAAACCAAAGCACAGTAAGAAAGCATAAAGGAAATTATGACATGAATGGACTCTAATGCACAACTAGGCACAGAGTAAGACATCATAAATATTCCTGGAGTAGAAAGAATAGCGGTAGCAGCTCTACTGCTGTTGCTACTTTTTACTCTCCCTCTTTATCATTCCGGGAAAAAATGTGGATGCACACAAACACATTACACATTTCCCCCCATCCAAATGTAACTTTCCTAAACTGAAATGGCGTAAAGCAAAGAAGCAATTACCTTATGACACACCTTGCTAATGGATGCACAAAATAAATTGAGATAAACACATAGTTATCAAAAACTAGGCTATGTTGTAGTAAAAAAATGAGGAAAATGTACCTGTGCTTTATAAACAAGTGAGAATGCCTCGTCTCCATGGCATGAGGCTCTGATTTCAGTTATCCTCTACTTAGCCCAGCCTGTAGACTGACAGAGCCTCCACCATCTGGAATCTCACTGGTTAAGGCAACTGCAGGAAGAGCCCCCAAAGAGTCAGGCGTTTAAATACTTCCAGTGTCTCTCCCATATCTCTTTGGTCAGAGTAAGTCATATGGCAACTGCTAACTTCAATGGATCTTGAGGAGTGATCATCTTTTATGTCAAGAATTTAAGGAAAGGGGGCTTCCCTGGTGGCGCAGTGGTTGGGAGTCCGCCTGCCGATGCAGGGGACACGGGTTCGTGCCCCGGTCCGGGTGGATCCCACATGCCACGGAGCGGCTGGGCCCGTGAGCCATGGCCGCTGAGCCTGCGCATCTGGAGCCTGTGCTCCGCAACGGGAGAGCCACAACAGTGAGAGGCCCGCATAGCGCAAAAAAAAAAAAAAAAAAAAAGAATTTAAGGAAAATATTGTGTCTACCGCAGCAGCCATGGTGGATGATGTTCTGTAACCATTTATTATGGATTGAATTGTATCCTCCCCAGAATTAATATTTTGAAGCTCTAGGTGCTGAGAAGCTGGAGCTGGTATATTGAATTTAGAATAAGCAGATTATGAGCTGCTGAATTCAGAGGCACAAACTACCCACACAGGGGCAGCAGCTAACTTCTTTAGCATCAAAACTCCCACCTTGGGGAAGTGAAACCAAAGGGCTTATTTTGACTGAAGGTAAAGTTTCAATACACCCACACAAAGGAAGTAGAGTCAGGTTTATTACTTACAAATTCAGAAGCAAGGAGGGCACAGTGAGCTGGGAGAAAGGCCGTCCTAACTTTCAGTATCTCAGGACGTGACTCTATTTGTAATTAAGCTTTTAAAAAGTTAATTGTTAGAATGAGACCGTTAAGGTGGGAGCTAATCCAATCTGACTGGTGTTCTTATCAGGAGAAGAGATTAGGACACAGGGAGACACCAGGGGCACATGTACACAAAGGACTACCATTTGTAAAAGCAGCAAGTAAAGGACAGAGATCTCAGAAGACTCCAATCTTCCTAGCACCCTGATCTGGGACTTCTAGCCTCCAGAACCTTGGAAAAAATAAATTTCTGTTGTTTAACCTGCTCGTTCAGTCTATGGTGTTTTATTACAGCAGCCTTAGCAATCTAAAATACCACATGTGCTGAAAGCATCGGTCATTTGGTAGATATAAGATACACCTGAGAACCTTCCTATGCGATTCAAGGATATTTGAGAAGAATAAAGAACTTTATAAGGATCTGATTTTAAAGTGATTTAAATATTTTCTCCAGCCGTAAACTGTATTTTTGTGAACATGGCATGGTCATTCCTACCTTGGGGTTTATGTGTGTAAGGTCAGATCTTAACAAACGGCACCGCGAAACAGAGGAAAGCTTCAAGTGAGCTTTATTAGGGAGTGCTCCGGGGCGAGGTTCACTGGTCCGAAAGAAAGGGGCGAGGGTTGGGCAAGATTTTATAGGGGAAGAAGGGAAAGGGGTGTGGTGAATCTGGGAGGGCGCAGGGTATTCCTTATTTGGTGGTCTTTTCGGGTATCCTGGAGGACCGTTAGTCCCGCCCCTCGAATGGCGGGAAGGCTGGGCTGGGTTCAAAGTCCCCAGGTCAGTTCCTGGAACTGGGTGGTCCGGAATGTCTCCAGGGCAGTTTCTGGAACTGGGTGGTTTGGAGAATTTCGGTCTGATGCAACCTGTGAATCTGATTATGTTCCCCTGCCTCGGGCCAGTTGGCCTTACATCGTGCTCTATTTCTTCTGCTATATTAGTTTTCTATTCCTGCTATGACAAATTAGCACATTATTAGTGACTTGAAACAACACAAATGTATTTATTAATTTAAAATTCTGGAGATCAGAAGTCCAAATTGGGTCTTACTGGGCTAAAATTAAGATTTTGAAAGGGCTGTCTTCTTTCTGGAGGTTCTAGTGGAGAATTTATCTCCTTTCCTGTTCCAGCTTCTCAAAGCCCCCTGAATTCCTTGGGGTGTGAATCCTTCATTCATCTTCAAAGTGAGTAGGGTAGCGTTTCCAAAATCTCTCAGATTCTGAATTCTGGTTCCATTAGTACATCTCCTTCTCTGACTGACTTTTCTGTGTCTCTCTCTTATTTACAAGCATACTTGTAATTATATTAGGCTCACCTAGATACTCCAGTATCTAGCTCTAGATACTCTCTTGTATCTAGCTCACCTAGATACTCCAGTATAATCTCCTCATCTCAAGATCCTTAACTGAATCACATCTACAAATATTGCCACGTAACATAATGTATATTCAGAGGCTCCAGGGAGTAAGTTGTGGGTCTCTTTGGGGAGCCATTGTTCTGCTTACCACATCTACTTAGAATATCCTGTCACCCTTTACACCTTCTTCTAACTTAGATTGCATACTAATCATTTCTCAATCAGAAAACCATCCCTTGCTTCAGTGGACAAGTCAGGTCTGTGTTTGTAGATGCTTATGACACTACTATTATACCACTTAACAAAATCACTAAAAACAAATAATTGTATGTTCATTTTTTATTCCTGCTTTACTCATTAGAGCATAGGACCTATGAGGGCAGGAACAATTTCTGTCTTGTTTACTACAGCGTCCTCTATACCTTGCACAGTATGATAAAGGTTGTAGATAATTAGTAAAAAAATATCAAATGGATGAAATAGTGAAACTCTAATGAATTGATACATTAATTAGAACTAAATTATTTTACCATTTTCAAAAATATGTGTTTGTAAATGATCAGTATTATTTCAGAAATAAGAAACTATTTGGAGTCACAAAAACCTAGGTCCAAGACCCACTTAGGTAGGTTAGTTATTGGCTATACAATCTTGTACAAGTTATGTAATATTATATGTAAAAAAGGAATAGTAATACATTCTAAGATTCTAAGATTTTACATCTCTCAAAAATGGGAGGAAGAAGCCCACTCTCACCCAATACTTATTATTGTGGATAATTTTGAGGTGAACAGAAAATTGTTCCCTTTGCTGTGATCTTAAATAAACTAATAAAAGTTACGTAAAATTACACACACACGCACACACACACACAAATCTCATTTTTTAAGATGCTGAAACTGCAGTGACTTTGCAAGACACATGCACAATTACAGTGAAGCTCCTGATATATACATAACCTTAGTGTTTCTAAAAAAATAACTTTGTGGCCTTTTCCTACAAAAAATATGAATTTTCCTTCTACATAAAGTTGGGACATCATTTCTTCTATTTGATTCAGTTACCAATTGCAGATCCGGTCTACTTATTGATGATAGAATGTCAAAGGTGCAAGATCATGTCTATCAACCATAAACTTTATAAAATGTACTACTAAATGTGTTCTTTCGATAACTATGCATCATTTGATTAAAAATTAGAGCACATATTCATCTGATGTAATGCATGCTGGGAAAGAAAATTTTGAATGTAGCAAATATAGTAAAAATTAAAACAAGAAAGAAATCAAAAGATTTAGATCCTCAGATAATTAACGTCAGGGTCTTCTTCCCACTTTTAGAAAATCAAATAAATCTGTTTATGCTATATTATAATTTGAATATAAATCACAAAATAAAATATAATTTTAGTAACAACCTATGTGTTTTAATACCTTTTGTATCATCTTTGTTTTCCCAAACAATAAGGATGGTAAATTAAACACACTTTGCAGATAAAATAAAGAAATCAAGTTATTTTCAACTATTTTTGAGATTTAAACTTTTTTCTCATTAAATAATAATGAAAGGAAACTAACTCCCTCTCCTCTCCTATATAGACACATAGCTCCTCCTAGAGCTATATTTTATATTTCAAATTTTAGCTGGTATTTTATTCTCATACTCTTTCAATAAGTGGTCTCATTAAAATGATGTTGAAATAATAGTTTCTTGTGGTTGATAGTTTGGGATATTGCTGATGAGGAATTCATTTTTACTCATTTATTTTGCAATTTTAGATAAATGCTATACATATGGAATATGCATTCTCAATGTAAACACATAAATTTAGGATTAATAGTTAATACAGCTTGAGGCAAAATTATTATCAAAATACTTTATAAATGCTGAAGCTGAGCATTTTAATACACATCTAAAATAAGTTAAACGTTATCCCAAGAGTTCACTCTCAAAGTTTTTAAAAAAAGACAGACAATATAAGTTATAAATCAGTATTGCAGAAAGCATGGTATTATAATGTCATGGTTCTAAAAACAATAAAGCTTTAAATTTCCCCACAGGCTATTCCTGCCTGTTTGGGTATGTTGTTCAAGTTATGCATTGTCTAAAGGGATATACTCACTATAAACAATGCTTTCAAAACAAATTGATATTCTGTACCACAAGTTAGAATTTGATTACTGAAAATGTGTACATAATGCAAAGCTAATTATAAAAACCCAATACTGCAATGTACTTTTTTTCAGGGATTTAAATGGTTTCCACCAAGGGAGAGGACTTTTCAATATGCAGGGAACTAGAATGATGCTTCTTCTACTAAACAACAAAATAACTTAAGCTAAATAGCCCTTCCCAATCCTTTTATTTCTATTCTGTGTGGCTTTGGAGAAAATCAGAATAGTTTTTAGGATCATATTCTATATAATGCTTATCTCTAAATGAAAATGTGCATTGCTTTTCTTTAAAAAAATATTTTATATTTAGAGATGCTGTATTTCTAATTAGCGATTCTATAATTAGCAATCTAATTCTGACTACTCCTGAGCAATATTAATATGAAAATTTAATTTGCCTTTTCTTTTCCAAGGGAATTTCCCAGCCATGCTAAATGACAGCCAGGGAGCCACAGATTGGATTGAGACAAATGTCATAACATATTTTTGTGACAGCCAGAATGCTTTAACATTTTGTAAAGAAATCACTATACTTTCTCTCATTCTTTAAGATGTTTACTTTAATATCCTGTACATACACTTCTTTCCTATTGCTCCTTTTTACTAATGAATTCATAGTTTTTCTTTTAAGGACAATTTTTATATCTTTATGACAAGAATTTATAAGCTAATATAAATATTTACCCACATCTCTGAGATGCTGAAGTCCATTTTAAAATCTGCTTTAGCTACTCTGTGTTGCTGTGAATACAGAATAAAATAAAGAATAAAACTATGTCATGAATGCTACAGTATAGTGCACATTTCATAATCATTCTGTGTATTGAAAAGATTTGTATACCATGGTGAGGACATACATTTTGATACAAACTGAGATTGCAAACTTTTGAAAGTTCTAAAACATATAGATCACTTTGACTGCCATGTAGAATGGGTTGTTAGGAGGCAACAACAGAGGTAGAGGCATCACTTAGTAGTTTATTAAAATGGACCAGGAAACAAAGGTCAGTGGCTCAGATCAGGATACAGCAGTAGAAGTAATGACAGTTGTTGCAGCTTACATATATTTAAAAGGCATCTTCTTTAGGACTTGTTGATAGATTGCTTAGGTGATGGGATGGATAGGAAAGAAAAATTAGAGTCAACAATGAATTTTCATCCTAAGCAATTGGAGAAATGAAAATTCATTTAACTGAAATAGGGAATTTAGAAGGAAAACTGCTGTTTATATTTTCTGGAAAAATTTTTTTAATTGCTTTTTTTTTTTAACATCTTTAGTGGAGTATAATTGCTTTACAATTGTGTGTTAGTTTCTGCTTTATAACAAAGTGAATCAGCTATACATATACATATATCCCCATATCTCCTCCCTCTTTGGGCACATTTATGGTTGAGTTACCTGTTATACATATCCAAACTGTTACAGTGGGATAATGAGTCTAGGGTTCTGGGGAGAAAACAGGGCTGGAGATTAGCATGTAGAAGTCATCAGGAAATGGATTAAATTTAAAGATATGAAACTAAATGAGTTCTCCTAGGGAGTAAATGATAAGATACAAAAGAAAAACAGAGAGTGATCAAAATGTTAGCTTTATTTAATAAAATGACTTTCAATAGCAGACACAGACCTTTTGTATGGCCAGTGTCATCCTTTCTAGGACACCTCTGGATTTAATTTATCTTTCCCTCAGTAACTGAACCTACCTTGCAAAACTTAATGTATGGCTGAAAGAAATCTGAGAATGCATCTCTCTGCAGGGAAACAGTAGTCACAAGAGAGGTGGAAAGAAAGGTCATAATGAGGCATCCTCTTCTCAATCTTAGAAAAATTGTTAGAGTATTTCTAACCATGGAGGAGCAAAGGTGGGAAGAGAGGCCACAGGTTTTTTCCAGTGTTTTACTAGCATGAGGAGTGAATGCCTCATGTTATTCCTAACAGCAATGTTCACTGGTATTAAAATATAATTTCATAAAGGACATAAGGGAGAAGGAAGAATCTAGGTCAAATTCCTGGTTTATGTTTAGGTTTTCGTACAATTACTATTTCATTGGAACAACCAGAGAACTCAGGAGGAACATTTAGTCTGGTGTACCAAGTCCCTAAAATTGCTTTTTATAGTCTCTGAGGTTAGAACAGCACTTCCCAAACATGTTCACGAAGTGGCATGCTTATAAATAATTAAAATGTGTATACTTATATTAAATAAACACAAAGTTAATCTCAAGCTTAGCTGACCAGCTGATGGGTCCATGTTACAGCTTTGCCCATTCCAGTGGATAAGATTAGTAATATATTAGACTTATTTTATTTCTAATTAAGGCTTATTAATATGCTTTAATGTCTGAAAATATTATTTGGGAAATTTTGGTATAGATAACTCTTTCAGACATTACACTGGACAAAATGGCCCTTGCCCTACAAAAAATAGTTCTTTTATATTTTAAATTTATCATATAAATCAATTACCCATGGCATTTATTCATCTAGAATATTTATTTAACTATTTCCAGTACCCCAAAAGCAGATGTGTTTAACTGTGATCAAAAATTGTACTCTCATTCGACCATTTGAATAACTTTCATTATATTACTGACAGAAATCAATACACCTGCTTTCATAATGGCCATTAATTCAAGGCTGACTGACCTTGAATTTAATGTATTGATACTGTAATTTAAAGCATGTTGCAATATGTCTGCTTAATACTGGGCAGACTCCATTAGGTATGGTCATCTGCTAGCAAATTAGGATCTCTTTACTCTTCTCTTGGCTTATTTTGCTAACACTGTATCCAGGCAATTATCAAGAGATGTAACTCTGTATGCATGTCTCTTGGCCTCCCCATTGGACTCTGAGTCCCATGAGAGCAAGTTCTTCAACTCACTGATCTTCATTTCTCCCTTGCCTATTTCTGTGCCCTGAATGCAATTTACATATTAATCATATAACAGATACGTTTTAAATTAAAATGTTTCATCTTTGTGGTTGGTGTGTAAATGAATGTCAGAGTTGGAAAGCAGGCGTGATTTGTTATAATAGTCACAACATTAAGATATTTGCTCTTAAACTAAAATTGTTAGAATTTTCTGAATTTGCTTCTGATGTGACAAATTTTTTAACTATACTGAAGAAGACTGAGAAATTGCATAGGGAGTTTTCTGCACATATTTTGAATGTTAAACTGTAGCTGAAATTAGTTATAAGCGATATAAAAGAGTGAATCTCTAACTATGCCTGTGCTTTTATAATTTTTATCCTTAAGGATTCTGGCAATATTTGTGGATATATATAAATTAATCCATGCAATATTTTGGGTATATCCCAGTTTAAACAGTTGTCTTCGTCTATCTGATTATCATTGATATAAACATGATTGTGGTCATGGGTATTTTTTTATTTTCAGGAATGTGAAAAAGTGTTAAAGAGGTAATAAATGTCTGCCTATGTCCAAGGGCTTTTGTGTCGCTGGAAGTAAGCAAGATATTTACTATACAGCACAGTGTTTTCAAAGAGTTTTCTTTCTACTGGTTTGCCCCAATATGCTTCATTCTTCCCTGAAGTTATAAAAGCAATATGATCCTTGAGGTCCTACCATCAGCGATCTGTTCTTTTGCATTTAAAAAATCCACAGAAGCAAAATATCTACATCCTATGGAAAGATCATTAAACTATTTACCACAAAATAGGAACATAGCTACTTAAGGGGAGATAGCTGCAAATTTTGGAACAGGGTCAGAAGATGTTTCCTGAAAAATTTGATTCTGAGCAGTACAGCTTGGCAAAAGGGTCTTTGGAAGAGGCTAGAGCTGAAGCACAATGATCGAACATTTTAATGGGAAGAAGAGAAAAGATCCATCTCAGAACTGCCTATTCCAACAGAACAGAAACTATTGCAAGTGAAAGCATATATAAGTTCATACAGTGAAATCTGAAGTTTCCTTTAGACCTACTGGAAGGAAGAAGTGAGGTGAGGATTCTGGCTAAATCTTCAAAATAATTATTTTGATTACATTTGGTTTCAAATTTTTGCTAAGAATATGAAAATATTTTTGGAGACTCTGTGCATTATGTCTATTAATTCTCTGATTTTCTTCTGGACAAATGTTAGATTTTTTTTTATTCGTTTATTTGTTGTTGGTATATTTTGATGCTATACTCAGGTAATGCTGGAACAATGGACCATTTGTGTGGGCACAATTTGGTTTTGTTTTTTCCATACTGTAAATTCTTCTACCATTACTGATATCATCCTACTTATGTGACATAAATTTATTGGGAATAGTTGCATACAAACAGCTTTTATGAGCAGGTACAAGCTGGCTCTATTATACCACTTCTGTTACCTTGACACTTTTTATGTTTTCAGCTTTGGCACCTTTTATTATTCTAAATATAAATTACCTTTTATTTAAATAGGCATCCTTCAAAGTTTAAATGAAGCATCAGTCTGATTCGGGTTCCCAACTAAAATCCTTTTGCCTCCATGACCCCGAAACAAAGAGTCAAAAAGCCGAACAGAGCACATCTAATCTAAAGCCCTCATTTCAGAGACTATAGAGATTAAATGGCCTAGGGTACTATAACATGTAAGGAAAATATACAGAAATAAGGCTTATTAACCATAACATCCTATACAGGATGTTATTGATCTAACTGTCCAGATTTCAAGCACCTATTTATAAGTTTATCCAAATAATGTTTTTAAATTGTGTTTCCTTCATTCAGAAGAAATAAATTATATATGCAAAAAGACAACCTAGAGAATGGGAGAAAATATTGGCAAATAGTATAACTGACAAGAGGTTAATGTCTAAAATATATAAACAGTTCATACAACTCAATATCAAAAAACCAAACAACCCAATCAAAAACTGGGCAGAAGACCTGAATAGCCATTTTTTAAAAAAAAGACATACAGATGGCTAATAGGCACATGAAAATATACTCAACATCATTAATTATTAGAGGAACGTAAATCAAAATAACAGTGAGATATCACCTCACACTTGTCAGAATGGCTATCAACAAAAAGTCTACAAACAACAAATGTTGGCAAGGCTATGGAGAAAAGGGAGCCATTGTACACTGTTGGTGGGAATGTAGATTGGTGCATCCACTGTGGAATACAGTATAGAGGTTAGTCAAAATCTAAAAATAGAACTACCATATGATCCATCAATTCCACTTCTAGGTATCTACCTGGAAAAAATGAAAACACTAATTCAAAAAAATACATGCACCCCAATGTTCATAGCAGTATTATTTACAATAGCCAAGATGTGAAAGCAACCCAAATGTCCATCAATAGACAAATGGATAAAGAAAATGTGGTGTGTGTGTGTGTATATATATATATATATATATATATATGTGTGTGTGTGTGTGTATATATATATACACACATATATATAAAATTAAATACTACTTAGCCATAAAAAAGAATAAAATTCTGCCATTTGCAGTGATGTGAGCAGACTGCTTAGTGAAATATGTCAGACAAAGACAAATGCTCTATGTTATCACTTATACGTGGAATCTAAAAAAATAAAATAAGAAAATGTGTATAGCAAAACAGAAATAGACTAACAGATATAGAAAACAAACTAGTGGTTACCAGTGTGGAGAGGGACGGGGTGAGGGGCAAGATAGGCATATGGGATTGAGATAAAAACTACTATGTATAAAATAGATAAGCAACAAGTATATGTTATATAGCACAGGGAATTATAGCCATTATCTTGTAGTAACTTTTAATGGAGTATAATCTGTAAAAATACTGAATCACTAAGCTGTACACCTGAAACAAATACAATATTGTGAATCAACTATACTTCAATTAAAAAAAGAATTATATATATGTGTATACATTCTCCATATATTTACTTTAAAAAATTAAGTATAACTATATTACTGAACAACAATGTGTCCAGTCATTATTGTACAGTAAAGAACAAGTTTCAAAATGTAGGCCTTAAGATGCAGTATGGAAAACCGATGCCTATACTTTTGTTCTCTCTCACCAATGGCAGACCTGCACATGGTGGTCTCAAAAATATTTGCAATTACTTGGAAAAATCTAATAGAAGTTCCTGATAAAATCTCCAACCTAAGCCCATATTCCTACTCAGCTTCTAACAGAATTTGTCATTAAAATATTGGGTAAGCATGTAGCCCTAAAGAGTGTTGTACTATTGTTCCTTGGGCTTAGGCTCCGCAGAGTATTTTGCCAATGGAGTATGTTCGATTGCAAGGTATCCTCATATCTTAGACCATAATGTCATCAAAGTGAACTGAAATACCACCTTATACCCTATACAAATTCTTTTGCTCCAGAGCTGAATACTGATTCTGTCTGTGACCTGAGTGCTAGACATTAGGGGAAATTCTCTGTTAACTCTCTTCCTTTCTCCCTGCCTTCCGGAGTTTATGGATATGTTTTTGATTGAAACTTAAGATTCAACACAGGTGTGGGAGCCTTAAATACAATTCTTTTAAGCCATTAATATATCTAATAGACTCATCAAGTTAAAGGATATAAGCACATGCCATTTACAATGAAGTTAAAGAGATTAACTTTGGAGTGATGCTACTACTGACTCATTCTCAGCTTTTTTTTTTTAAGGCAATAAATAGTGTACTAATATATTGGGATATGTCAAAAATGATTACATTTTGTGAATATTTCACATGGTCTTGAAAAGTATTCTGATGTTTTGGGATAAAATGTTCTAAAAAATGTTGATAAAATCCAGTTGATTGATGGAGTTCATTTCTTCTATATCCTTACCAGTTTTCTGTTTAATAGTTCTATGTATTATTGGGAGAGAAACATTGAAGTCTCTAACTGTAACTGTAGATTTGTCTAAATTTCCTTTAAGTTTTGCCAGTTTTTGTATTTTGAAATTTCATTTTTAGGCACATAAATATTAGACTTATGTGCCTTCTTGGTGAATAAGCAGTGTCCCACCTATCCCTGGTAATGTCCTTTGCTCTTTTGCTTCTTTGATATTTATATAGCCACTCTAGCTTTGTTTTGATGTGTTTGCACGATATATCTTTATTCTTCTTTGTACTTTTAAACAACCCTATTTCTCTATCTATTCGTGGGTGTGCTTAGATCATTTACATTTATATAATTTACCTTTAATGTAATTTTTGACGTATGGAATTAGTTCTACAATTTAATTTTTTGGTTCCTTCTTCTTGTTATTACTTTCCCCTTTTTTCCATTTTCTTTTGCAGTATTTGAATATTTTTTAGTAATACACTCTAAGGTTTGCGATGTAGTTTTAAGTTTATCTCCATACAAATTGTTTTTAGTAGTTGTCTTAGGGATTACAACGTACATACTCAAATTACACAGTCTGCTTTCAACCAACATTTTAACATTTGATGAGTAATATAGAAAACGTACCATTATCTAAGCTCCTGTTGTTACAGTTCTCTTGTATATTGCATCTATATGCATTAAAAACCAAATCAGTCAGTGCTATCATTTTTGCTTTTAAGCATCAAATAAATTATAAAAACCCAGAGGTAAATAATCTAATATATTTACCCACATATTTACCATTTCCATTGTTCTTCCTTCATTGCTAAGGTTCCAAGTTTCTGTCTGGCATTGTTTCCCCTCAGTCTGAAAAACTCCTTTTAACAGCAATCATTTTAGAGCAAATTTGCTGGTAATGGATTTTCTTAGATTTTCTTCATCTGGAAATGTCTTTCGCCTTCATTCCTGAAGGATATTTCCACTGGATATAGAACTTTTTTTCAGCACTTTAAAAATGGTGCTCTACTTTCTTCTACCTTCAGGATTTTTTCTTTGTCTTAGTTTTCTGCAGTTTTATTATTACGTACCTGATCATAGCATTCTTTGGATTTGTTTTGTTGGAGATTCTCTGAGCTTCTTGAACATGTCACTTTATGTCTTTGGCCAAATTTAGGAAATTTCAGCCATTAATTTTGTAAATATTTTTAAAGCACCACCTTCTTTCATGCTGGAATTCATTTTACATCAAGATTTAGCCTTTTGTTTGTTTACTGTAGATTCCTGAGAATCTTTTCTGTTCGGTTTTTTCTTTTTTATTTTCCTCTCTTTTGTTCTTATTGGATAATTTCTATTGATCTATCAGGTTCACTGTTTCTTTCCTCTGTCATTTCCATTCTGCTGTTGAGTCCATCCAGTGTATTCTTCATTTCATCTGTTACATATTTTACATGTAGTATTTCCACTTGATTTTCTTTTGTATTCTTCAATGCATTTATTGAGACTTTCCATTTTTTTCTTTCAATTCAAGAGCAAGCCCAGGAGTTGATAGATAACTGTAGGGGTCACTTTCTCACACACTTTCCTCTCTGCAATCTTCCTAGTATTTTAGGGTTCTCTGGGGCTCTCCTTTTTGGTTCTCTGTTAGGAGGACTGGGCTTTAGTCACCGGCTCTCTGGCACACTTCAGTGAGCATGTCCACATACATGGCCAAGTGCTAGAATTACAGAGAGAGAGCAAAAAGCAACAGTGGTTTGTTCCAACCTCTTGGCACCAGAGCTCCACCGATCAAAACAGAAGGTTCCTCTTCCTCACAGTCTTGGCTTTTGTGGTTCCTTGTTGTGACCGTTGTGATTTCCTGTCTGATGATCTTTAAAAAGTCACTTTCTAGCTCTATGAACCAAACAAGAGGGCTTTTCCTGGTGTTCTTTTATCTGTAGAGAACGATTTATTTTTGTGTTTTATGCTGTGTAGTGTTCAAGCCCTGGAAAAACAGCGGAAAACAATTGGTAAATCACCATTGGTTCAGTGCTGCTTGAAATTTTCCCCAATCAGTCTGCTACTATTTACTTTTCAGAGTCCTCAAAGAGCTACTAAATCCATTTTTGGAATGTTTCATTCTTTTGGCGGAAGAGTCAGGGTGAAATATGCTTACTCTATCTTACCTGGAACCAGAGCACAAAATCTGTTGGCATTTTGAGCAGAAAAAATATATATATATTTTATATGTTCATCTGAGGGGAAAATATAGATGATAAAATACTTTGGATACAACATCATTAAATCTCATGGTTTCTCCAAATCCAAATGTTAATGTAGACAATTTTCTTTGCTAATTTGTGCTTTAAACACATGGGCTATGTAATTTCACAGAGCTAATATGTGGTTCTCTCAGTAAGTTATAAAATAATATATGGGTCAAAATACCAGGAATTAATTTCAAAGGAATGGCCATAACATAATGGCTAAACTTTTAACATGGTATAGCTTCCACATCACACTATTTCTCTGTTTTACATATCATGTCTTTATCAACATCATTCTTTTTTAAAAATCCAAACATTCCTAAAGTATCATTTCATTTATGCAAATACTTCCAAACCTCTTCTCTGAATAATTAAGAAAATTTCTTATCAGTTTAAAGTAACACTTGATTTCAAACAGAATATTAAGTAAAAAATATATATATAATAATGCAACTTTGTCATTAATAGATTTTAAATTTATTCCTATAAGAGGAAAAAATGTATGCACTTTCTCTCCAATCAGCTCCAACACCTTGTGTTATTTGAACACATGGGGAACATATATTCCCCATGTGTACAAATAAAAAAAGAAACAACAGACATTGTCTATTTTTATAATAAATACCTAGTCCCAGTTTTATAACCATACAAGCACCATATTCAGAACTAGAAATAAATGTTTAAAAAGTAAATTTCTAATAAAGTACATAAAATCTGGTTTTACTGTAATTTACAAATTAATATATGTGTTTATTTTAGGTCAAAATAGGTTTCTCTATGTATCTACTAACAAAATTATGTTTGAAAGAACATTCAAGTTTTATATGAACAATATTAATGTAATTTTAAGTAATTAATTCTATTTTGTCATATTCTTTACCTGTGATATATTTCATTTGTTCTACAGGATTTTCATATTACAATTATTTATGATGAACCTAAATCGTTCCTCATTTCATCAAATTCATCAGTTTTGCATACAAACCAGTTCCCATGGGGCGCACGGTATGATGAGCATCTCAAATTTAGTACCATAACGAGCAAATTCTCACTGAACTATTTTTGTATAACTCTATAAATTTATTCTTGATTATCTCTTCCTGTTATTAAAACCCTATTCCTTGGGAATTTGAAAATGAATCTGAAATAGAACACTGAAGGCTGTATTTATGAGTGTTATTTTTCTGACATCAGAATGATTCAAATGATCTCTTAAGATTTTTCTATGCTTCTTTTTTAAAATATTGCTTAGGGCCATTAAAATGACTTTAAATTCATCCTGCTGAGAGGCTAAGCAGAAAGGATTAATACAGGGTGTGTTTTGCATTTATAAGAGTTAAACTAGGTTGTTTAGAAACATAATACAGCAAGTCTAAAAGTACACCTAGTTATGACTTTACCAGATTATTACCCAATTTTAAGAAGGAAGAGAAAAAATATGTCCTCCAGCAATTTTATTCATTCAAAAATAATTGTAATGCAATGAAATAGATCTATAAGCAGACTTCACCTGAGTAATTAGTTTCTCTTTTTTCAAAAGGACTGGTTGGAGGGGCTGCTGTTATTGTATTATTTGTCTCCATCATCTAAACATATATTAATTTTTCCTTCATTAAAATTTGATCTTTTATAGAAACTGCTGTGATCAAAAATGAAACAAAAGGGCTTCTCCTCAGGGTCTTTTGCCTTACTCCACTTTTGTAAGTAGGAACTACTTAAATGTACCAGAGAATTGCAGTTGCCTGCAGGGCAATTCTAGCTTTAGCTGCAGCAGCAGAAAGAATTGCCTTTTTAAAGCTTATCCTTTGTTTCTGTGGGGTGAGTTTTGTTATTCCACATTTTAGATGGCTCATTCTTAAAAATATGAAGGTGTAAATTAGATATTGGGCAAAAAGTGGCCAAAGCATTTAAAATGCTTTCATTTCCAGATTTTTATATTCTCTTTAACTTGTAATTATCAAAGACATTTTGTCTCCTCTTAACCTTGATTTACCTACAAGTTTAGTTAGTTTGAATAAAAAGATGAGATTACTTTAAATTTATGTTTCCAGAGATTTTCATTTTTTTTTTATCATTAGAGCTCTGAGTAAATTGAATTTTTTTGAAAAGAATATTCAGTTTGGTGATGTTAAAGAATATGATAATGTCATATATATTTATTTCAAATTAAAAAATCTTTTCAGAATTTTTTTGGTAAAGGTTTAAATAATACGTAGCTCAATATCAAATAATGTTTTTGATTAATATGCCCAATATATGAAGGTAAGCCTCTGTGTTTCTTTTAGCTGTTGGAGTTTACAAAGAGACATGCAAATATTGAACTTACTACTCCTGGATGCCCTGACAATGTGGAAAATAAATCTTTACAAAATTGATTTTTTAAAAGAAATTACAAAATTTAGTAAAATAAATAAAAGCCTTAAATGAAATTAAGTAAAAATTTCCCTTTTTAAGTACAAAGAGATGTTGAGATATTGAATTTACCTAGTGAGAATAGCCAGAAAGAGAGGAAATCAAATACCATTCTAATATCTAAAGCAAAGTTGGTTTATCAAAAGTTAGGACTTCATTAGTTTTTAAACTGTGCTCGTACATTTAAAAAATGTTGTTTTGAAGATGCCTTAAGACATCTTAGGGCAGAATTAGGGTCAGGCTTGTGAATGTGACCAAAAAAAAGAGAAATTTTGGCTCAATATTAGAAAGTAATCTCTAACAACTAATTATTCCCCTTCAGACATGGAATGCATAACTACTAGGGAAGTTACAGAAGGACTTCAGCATTGGGGGAAAAATCGCGTTAAAATTATCTCTGAGGACATCTGAAACTCTAACAATCTGAGTTCAGTGTGCCCATTCCACATTGAATTAGCTTCAGCACATTTTTTATTGACTTCATTTTGTCCGTAGTTCAAAGAAGATAAGAACAAAACCACAAGTATATGTTATTGTTTCATTTGGGAAGAAAAAGAGTTCTAATTAGGTCCAGTAATGAAAAATATTAAGTCAAAAGTTTAAAAGGGGGGAGCATTATGATGTTCCAACGAAAATTATTTATGCAAATCATTGTTGCTTACCAATCAAATAGTCACTATAATAAATATAACTTTATGTGGACAATCATCAAAACAAATTGTGTTTAATTAGTATTAAATGAATGAATGGCTTTTTAGATTTGAATTCTGTTAGAATACTACTTTTAAAATATGTTCATTGACAGTATATTATTAATCATAGTGATTTATCATATTTTATTAGCTGAAAAATGGAAAAATGTGAGCTATTTCTTTTCAGCTATAAAATACATAAAAATTTATATGAATATAACAATGCTTTTATCCATCTTCTTCAGGGATGTGTAGAAATGCACTATTTTGTACATTCCTGGTGAGCATTTTAATTTCTAGGATAGCCTAAAGGGCAGTCTAGTGATACTTACCATCTTAAAATGTTGATAGATGTTTACTCTTGAGGATCTTATCTCTGGGAATTGATCCTGGACGAGCGCATAGAGATAGGTGTAGTAGTTGCTATACAGCACTGTGTATAATGTCTACAAAAAACAATATATAATACTACTAAAAATACTATATGTTTATGATCTCTAAACATACATTGCCTAACTTAAAACTCACAATGGTCATACAATGTTAGCTACATATAGTATTGATATTTTATAGATGCAGAAATAGAGGCACAAAGAGGTAATGCAACTTGTCCAGAATTACAAATGAGATGTTGGAAGATAAAGATTTATATCAAGGAAATAATTCAAGTTAAATCCCAATTGCTGGCTCATGATATCCACATAAACTTGCCTGTCAGTGATTGAAACATATTCTCCCAGTAATGAGATATTTTGCAACAATAAATAGTAGTTTTCAGTATAATGTTTAAAACTGATAAAAATAATGTTAAATATATTTTAAATTCTAGGAATAGATTTAAGTATCTTCAATGCATTAAATCCATGAATCCTTTAAACCTTGTTCTTGTAAGCTGGGCAATATTTGTATCTCATATTCGTAGATAAGGAAACTGAGACACAGAGAGGTAAATAAACTTGGAAAAAGTCACCCAGCTAGTTAAGTAGAGGTTAGGTTTGAATTTAAGCACTTCTGGTGGCACAGAACTGTTGGTGACAAATTATCTCACCTTTTATTTGCCTGAAATTACTTTATTTCCCATGGGTTTTCCAGGAAAATTTATGTTGGGTATAGATTTTTAATATCTGTAATTTTTTCAAATTATTTTTACCCTTTTCATATTTTCTGACTCACTGATTTTGTTAAAGTCTTCTCTATAAGTCTTCTGGTGATCTTCGTGGTAACATGTCTTTTTCCTTTCAAGATGTTTTGAAAAATTGCTTTTCCTTTTTCTTTTTCAGAGGCTTGACTGTGCTGTATGCAATTAGGCCTCTCCTTATATTTCTCTCACATTGTGTCCACTGAGCTTCTTGAATCTGTGTGTTGCTAGCTTTGATAAATGTCTCTCCTGCTACATTTCCTCTTTCTCCTCTCTGGAACTCCATTTACACTTATTTTAGACTTTTACGATGTTGTCTTTGTGTCAAAGAATCTGCTTTTCTCCCCTCACCCCCTATTTTTTCCCTTTCTGCTAGTTTTTTGTATCCACCTTATCTTAACTAGTAGTATTTTACAGTGCCCTTTCTACTATTAAACCTATTCAAAGGTTATAAAAGATTGCTATTTTGTTTCATATTTGTATCATGTATAGGTGATTCACTCTATTGATACCAATACTCTTCATCTTTTCATCTACTTAACATATTTTGTTAATTTCCATATATTTATGTTGTTTCAATTATTCTAAAACCCTTATCTGTTAATCTCAATGTCGAGATTCTCTGTGGTTTCATTCTAATGTTTGTTTTTCTCTTTATTATGAGTCATATCGTCTTCTCTCTTGACATGTGCAATAATTTTTATGTTATCTTAGACAAAATGTAGAAAGGAACAGAAAAAGCTCCAAATGATATCTTTTGACAAGATCATTCCCACTTTCTACTGTTAGGCAGAGTAAGTGATGAATCTCTTCAATCCATCTGAGATTCATTTGGTGAGGACAAGGTTGAAATTTTACTAAGAATCATTTAACCTTTTGTTCTTTCCTATTCCTCGTGCATGTTAGTCTTAGTTTATTCAGGCTGCTATGACACAATACCATAGACTGAGTGGTTTATGAACAACAGAAATTTATTTTCCACAATTCTGGAGGCTGGGAAGTCCAAGATCAAGGAGCTGGCAAATTTGGTATCTGATGAGAGGGCCTGCTTCTTGGTTCATAAACGAATATCGTTCCTCTGTGTCTCACATAATAGAAGGAACAAGGACGATTTCTGGGGTCTCTTTGTAAGGGCACTAATCCCCTCCTGATTTAATCACTTCCCAAAAGCTCCACCTCCAAATACCATCACACTGGGGATTAGGATTCAACATAAGAATTTGGAAGGGGGGGCACAAAATTCAGTGTATTGCAATGTTCCCCAAATTTTTTTAGCTGAGAAGCTGGCTGGGTCTCTGTCTATTCTCAACTGAAGGATTGTGTGAGTCTGTTATTTGGAGGTTTCAGGCTTTGTAGTTTTTCCTTTCGATTGCACCCTACTCCAATCATAACAAAAGTCTTGAGTGAAAAGCATGGTGTACACTTGAAAGAGGCCCCGTTCTCTAGGTGTAAATATTTCTTCTAGATGTTGCAAGATTATAGGAATTTTATTTCGCTTTACAGAAACTCTTAACCTGCTACTTAGCACAAGAATTTGGCAAATGGACCAGTAAGGGTCTGTGGCCTGTTAGGAACCGGGCCACACTGCAGAAAGTGAGTGGCTTGCGAGCAGTGAAGCTTCATCTGTATTTACAGCGCTCTCCATGACTCGCATTACCGCCTGAACTCCGCCTCCTGTCAGATCAGCGGTAGCATTAGATTCTTATAGGAGCACGAACCCTACTGTGAGCTGTGCATGCGTGGGATCTAGGTTGCATGCTCTTTATGAGAATCTAATGCCCAGTGATCTGAGGTGGAGCTGAGGCAGTGATGCTAGCTCTGGGGAGTGGCTGCAAATATAGATTACCATTAACAGAGAGGTTTGACTCTACAGAGACCATAATGAATCAATTGTTTGCAGATTCATATCAAGACCCTATCAGTGAGTGGCAAGTGAAAACAAGCTCAGGGCTCCCACTGTTTCTGCATTATGGTGAGTTGTATAATTATTTCATTATATATTACAGTGTAATAATAATAGAAATAAATGTAATGTGCTTGAATCATCCCGAAACCACCACCCCGCCGTCCCAGTCCATGGGAAAATTGTCTTCCACGAAACCGGTCCCTGGTGCCAAAAGGTTGGAGACCACTGGACTATAAGATAAAGAGAATCACACATTTAGGGTGCCTGGATTTTCAAATTTGCTGTGCCAGAACAGCACAAACACCCAAATCTTTGCTAGATTTTCTTTACCCAGTCGAGTACTTCTGTAAGGGCTAAGTTCAGTCATCAGCCATGTCTAGTGTTAGCAAATGCTCTCTATGAAGAAAATATTAAATGATACACTGTTACCTTATAAAGGCTGTCCCCACTGGAGTTTGTCTATTTAGTTTGATTTTCCTCCAAAGCTGGGCTGTTTTTGAATATCCCAGGCAATGCAACTTATATCTATAAAAACCTTTGAATACCAGCTTTGGTTTAAAACTTCTCTAAGACTATCCCACCCCCACTTCGCATAAAGCCAAAACGATTTTTGTTGTGGTTCTTTGAGATAGGGGAACAACCCCTTTGAGGTAGGGGAACAACCCTTAAGGATTTCAACATTATGGGCAAGAATCTTATTACACATGTACTGGCATAAAGCTTTGTCTTCCACAAAAACTGAGTCTGTGAAAACCAGTGCTTGAGTTTCTCTTCTTCGCTAAATTCCTCAAGGAAAAATCAGCTTTTATTTTACTTTACTTCACTGGGGTTAGCACGATAAATCCTTACACATTTATCAGCTCATGGATGACTTAAAATATGTATTATCAAACATTTTCAGGTGTTATTTAAACCAGATGCATTATCAGCAATAATACAAGAAAAGACATTTCTCTCCATTTACTCTTCCAACCAATTCATTCTCCTTTATTGCATTGAAATTTATCAAATTCATCAATGACCAAAATTGGACCAAACCCAATGGACACTTTCTGACATCACTTTTCTTGACCTGGCAGCGAGATTGGATGTGTTCCACCAGTTCATCTCTCTCTTGAATAATTTATCTTTGATTTTGTGCACATTCATTTTTGGTTTCTCTCTTTACTTATTTTTGTTTTGGTTTGTTTATTTTTTTCCTCTTGGTCCCCTTTGCTATATAGTATTTGGGTTGCTGAAGCCCATGAATACAGCAAGACTATAGTTAAATCAATATTCAGACAAAAAAATTTATATTTAGAAAATGTTTGCATAGAACCTGTAAGTTTTAATTTTCTCTCGAATATGTTTTATCTTATGGGGAAAGACATGTTTCACATTTGCCTAACTTATAAGTTATCCATTTTTTTATTGTCTTGAAAAAGATATTAATTATCCAACCCGATGGAAGTAGAGGGATATGTGGACATTTCAGCTGTGCAAACTTCTTTTGCATTAGTCAATAAATATAAAAATAAAATACTCATATATAAGGAATTGTTTATGAAAACTGTTGTGTTTAGGTTAGAAAAGATTAATGAAAGCATAATAGACAATAACTTTTCCTAATTTTTTCTGTATATTATTTTTCTTTAGTTTTGAGATAATTTTGGTAAATAAAAATGGGAAAAATGACATCATTAATGATCTTCCCAGTGAAAATTTCATTTAAAGTTACCATCACTTAGAGCTATCATTCGAACTTTCTCCATGCTTTTTAACATTTAGTAATCTTTTAAATTTATGTTTAAAGGTCTAGTACTTTATGTATAAAATTAAATATATACCTACTAATATTATTCTTAAAACATAATTTTTATTCTTCATCGGCTGATCCTTTAAGAGTTTAGATTCTAAGAGAGAGATGATAGGACCATATCCTCTTACAAATGTCACTTGAATCCTGCAGTATAGAAATTTTATAGTTCATGGTCCCTCAAGCATAAAATTAGCAAATATATTTACTGTATTTAAAAACAGAAATAATGTAATGATCAGACTTTCTTTTATTTCTTTACAAACTTGACCTAGATATTTTCATTTTCTTTATTAGCTCGTTACATTTATTCCTAATGAAAATGTATCTCAAAAGATGTTCACTAGGCAAGTAAATTCTATGTAGACAAATTCTTTTAAGGTTAGTTATTATACCTTCAAACATCCTACCGAATACACTAATATAACATGTTATACTTCAAAATTTTTGAATTATTAGTATTATATTATGCTTTTCATAAACAACTTGGCTGTGGTACCTAGAAAGTTATGTGGATATTAGTGGGTCATATTCTTTTAACATTTCACAAGAGTTTTCAATGAAAGTTGAACAGAGATTTCAGATGTTGGTAGTAAAATTCAATTAGTTAAAAAGAAAAATCATTAGATAAAATCTTTTAAAAAACTTAATTGACCAAAAATGGAAATAACTTCCCTGCGAACACTGCATTGATGGACATTTTTAAGTGCCAAGGATCTCTACCTGAGGTATTCAAGATGGAATTCTTGTATTAGTGAAGAATTTACAGTTGAGGTTTATCCTCATCCTCAATATTCTTTGAATTATTGCTTAGCATTCCCTTTATAAAACTCTGCAGAAACCAAAAATAAAGAAGTACTTTACCTCCATTTTCTTTTCAAATATTTTTCAAATAAGATTCTAATACTGTTTTGTAATGTGTGTGTATGTATATATATATATGTATACATATTCAGTAAATATTATAAGGTTTTACAATGTATGTATATATATGTGTACACATACACACATATGTATGTGTGTAGATGATAGATAGCGATATAGATGATATTTTTAACACAATTTTATAGCTTATTTTTACCATGACTTAGTAAAATCACTATATCTCATATTCAGAATTGTTTTATTACTCGGTAGCATTAGATATTAGCTATTTAACTGTTCTGTTAATTTATACACTTACCAAGCTACTGATTAATAAATTAATGCAATAGGCAATTGGAATTTCATTGCTTTTATCTCTTATATCAAACCTTTTCATTGCCATTTTGTAAGTATAATTCATATTATTTTTCACAGTTCAGGATGTTTTTTCAAGTGAGATGGAATTCATCATATAGCTGATTCACTGTCCATTGTAACAGATCATTAATCTTTGCCAGCAGGTATATTTATATTCTTGGCAGTCAATACATTTTCTAGATTTTCTCTTCCATCAGAATGAATGAGTAGAAAGTAGAGCAGATGCTCAAAATGATGGCTTTTCTAAATTTTCTGTAGGTACAGCAATAAAGATTAACACTTATGTCTACTATGACTTCTTCAGAATATGAGTATTTATATGGTTGTGTTTTGTTATTACAGATATCTGTGTGTGTAAAATTACTATTTAATGCATTGAAATCAATTGAGAGTACTCAACCAAACTAAGAATATTACTTACTGTATAAGGTCAGTGTAATCCACTCTCTTTTTCAGTGTCCTCTCTTAATTATTAAAATTGAAAAATATTCTGATAATTAGTGTCATCATATGAGATTAAAGAAAACAGAGATGAATCATCAGAAGGAGTTAAGATACCAATTACGGAGAGTCTTTTAATTCATATAAAGATATTTGACCTCTATATTTATTTATTTATTTATTTATTTTTTTTAAACATCTTTATTGGGGTATAATTGCTTTACAATGGTGTGTTAGTTTCTGCTTTATAACAAAGTGAATCAGCTATACATATACATATGACCTCTATATTTAAAAGCTAGTGAGTAGAAACTGAAATATTTTATGTAGGATAATGACATATCAAATTTACATTTCAAAAAATTCACCTTACCTGCACTTAAAAAAAATCTATTGGATGAATACAAAAATGTATTATTGGTAAAAATGAGGATAAGACAAGAATACTTGTGAGATATAATGTTACCTTAGTCTAGAACAGTGTCAACAAAGAGGAGAAAACATACATATTTAAAATCATCAGGACTTGAAATTGTTTAAAGAGGCAAAATAGAGGAGTGATTTATTATTGTTATTAACGTTCCAGAAAAAACATTGCTTGAATGATTATTTATTGTGATAGAGACACTAGTGTATGAATAAATTTGTTGTGAAAATCATAAGTTCAAGTTGAGACTGGTTAAACAGGTTAAATATCTCTTAGGTATTCCAGATTTCAAGGTGACATAAGAATGTATACATCTGAAGTTCCACATAGAGTTACAGATTGAAGATTAAATTTAGAAGATGCCAATATATTTGAACTTATGTGGGAATGAGGCCTCTATAAAAGGTAAGAAAAAAGAACTTGAAGAGTAAACCCTTATGGGGACTTCCCTGGTGGTCCAGACTTCCCATTGGGTAAGACTCTGTGTTCCCAGTACAGGGGCCCTGGGTTCCATCCCTGGTTGAGGAACAAGATCCCACATGCATGCCGCAACTAAGAATGCCACAACTAAAGATCCTGTGTGCCGCAGTGAAGATCCCTTTGCCACAACTAAGACCCAACACAGCCAAAATAAATAAATATTTAAAAGGAAAAAAAAAAAGATTAAGCCCTCATGACCACCAAAGCATAAGGTTTGGTAGAAAAGACATAAAGAGAGGAAATAGATATGTGTTGTGTTGCAGAGTTGTACATGTATAATGAAAGATAGAAAGAAATGGCATGAAAAAAAGATCAAACATGATAATTAAAAACAAAAATTTCAAAACAATAAATTCAGCAAAATTTCAAAACAGTAAGTTAGCACAGTCGAAAAATGAAGCAGTATTCTGAAAGATATACTTGAAATATCTTTCAGAGTATATAACAAAAATACAAGGAGAGAGAAAAAATTGAGGTAAGCACAAAAGATGTAAATATATTTTTTTTGTATAATTCAAATATATATATAATTCAAATATATATATATTTGAATTTTCACTAAAGTTAAAATAAGTGTTAAGCTCCAGGTGGAAAATTTCCATCACGTACCTTATAAGAACATTAAAGTGGAAGAAACTCAACAAAAAATTATGGTGAAGTCTTTGACTGTCAAGAATATTTTAAAAATGCTAAAATAAAGCCTTCTGGAAGGAGACAAAAAATAAGTTAGAAGAATTGTGATTATATTGGCATCAAATATTTTATGTGCAACACAAAGTATACATATATGAATATGTACATATATAAAATGTACATTATAACATATGTTTATTGTAATATACGTACACATATGTATATATGTATTTCTAACAATTATAAATAAATCACACAAAATTAAACAATTTAGGGCCAACTTTTGGTGCAAGTTTATAAAGACTAGTTTTCTGAAAAATGTCAATATATCCTCTCCATGGTGAAAGGCAGATTATTTCACCTTGGAATACCTAACACTAAAAATGAGGCACGATTATCAGTAAGATTTTTTGAATATAGTAGCAATGTGTTTCGCATTTGAGTAGAGCATTTACCATGTAAACCATAAGCATGCATGCTAGTTTTGACTGGGAAGGAGAGCAGGAGAAATCACTGCAGCCCATCCAAGCTTCACTGCACTCTGTTTTTCTACTTGGTTGTTATAACTCAGCAGATCTCATGGTGCTTTATGTGTCTGTGGCAAACAAGGGTACTTTATGAAATATCGCATAAGAACCAATGGGAAAATCCCGGCACTGGCCTCTAAGGTTCTTGTGTATATTCATGCCTTCATTTTCCAATAATTATTCTCTTATTGAGAAATAGACTTTGGCTACTATAATCAGGTAAAGACTGAGTGCCTAATAGTGGGATATAAAATATCAGCCATTCAGAACTACTCATTCATTATGAGCTGTATGTTATCTGACACAAAAATTCTTATGGATGAGAATGCTCAGAAATAATCTACTATCAAGTATAAATGGTCTGCCTTCTGCAAGCTGGGACCCAGGATGACCAGTGGTGTAGTTTGAAGGCCTGAAAGCCAGGAGCACTGAGAGCAGAAGACAGATGTCACAGCTCAAGCTCTGTGTGTTAAGCTTTCTGTCAGGCAGAGAAGGAACAATCTTCCCTTTCTCCACATTTTTGTTCTGTTCTGGCCTTAGGCGGGTTAGGGATGCCATTCACCTTTGGCAGGGCCTTCTTCTTTACTCATTCTTCCTAGTTAAATGCCAATCTCTTCCAGGAACACCCTCACAGACACAGTCAGAAATAATGTTTAACCAGATATCTGGGCATGGATGATTATTAATGATCTTGGATTATTATATTAATAATTTTTGGGAAATTGACCCCAGGAAGATAATATTCTCTTACTAATTCATAATCTATTTAAAATATTAATTTTATTTAAATAACACATCCAAAATAAATTCAGGAAAGAAATATAGGGAAACTCTAAAATTATAATGGTTTACAATGTTTGAAAGGGGAAAGTTCTTAGGTAATATAAAAACCCAGAATTCATGAAAGGAAAAACCAAGAATCTAAACAGAAAACGTGACCTGATTACATGAGATTTCGAAAACACTGTATGACAAATATATTTATATTTTAAGCACAGATTACAAGAGCTATTGGAAATATAGTGAGAGCAAAGACATTAACATTGGAATTATATTAAAAATATAAATTAATAAGTAAAAGACAAATAATCCATTAAAAAAGTGCTGAGTGTCTAAAAGGCATTTAAAAAAGAAAGAAATGCCAATAACACACATAAGTACTTAAAATGACTGTCTAGCTCACTCTTATCAGGTAAATGCAAATGTGAAAATGAGAGAAAAATGAGAATATAGGCTCTGACATACACATTTGTGGGAATTTAATGTATTGCCCAGTTTCTGAAGGTCAATTTGAAGATTAAACCACAATTAAGATGTATCATTTGGCTTCTGCATAAAGTGTGTGCATAGGTAGATTACATTATATAAATTTCCATTTTTACAATAATAACAATAAAAAGAGAGCTAATTTACTAAGGAAGCAAAGCTTTAAAACTTCTAAGAATTTTAAAATATTCCAAATAAGAATTGGGAATAAAGTATATTTCTTGCTGTAAGAAAAATGTGAAACCTAATTTTTTTTACTCTGTGTGTTCAAATATTACTCTGGGAGAGTATTTGTTACAATGCACTTGCTGAAAGTTTAAATGACCCTAGAAAAAAGATATTCATTTGATAGTTTTTATTTGTTATTTAAATCTTGATTATGTCTAATTACAACAAAGATCTGCAGTAACAATCACTAAATTTTCTCAAAAATTATTTGTCAATGCTTAACCCAATAAAAATAGCATAAGAATGGCACAATATTCTACATGTTGCCCTAAACACTAGATTATGTGTATTTTCAGAAAAATGTTCTAAACCTTTGCTAAATTTCTTTTCTATGTTTGTTATTCAATTGTTTTCTTCTAGTAAATAAAATTTTATCACAGGGCATGGGTAAAAAAGAGATCGAAGATATTGTTCAGTTATTGTCACAGAGATAATAAAAACACATCTCTTAGGCTTTTTATATTTAAAGCACATTGTTCCTTGACTTTTCATAACCTAACTCCATTCTTATTAACCTTGTATTCCGTGGCTCATTGTAATTATCTCTTGCATCACTTTCAGTAATGCCAGCTCTATTTTTCCTCTCTCATACTCATTAGGCAAAACTCCAAATGACTACAAACAGAGTTGTTTTTAAGAAGTGGCTGGAAATCCTACAACAGTTCAAAGTGCTTCCCTCCATCCTGCCATAGGAAAATTATTTCATATCTTCTCTCTCTTCAAGTCTCTAGCATTGCCACTCCTCCCTCTCAGCTGAGATTAAAAAGGCAGTTATGAGAGAAGGTTCTCGTTATCCCATCACCAAGTCTCTCAATGTATCAGCTTCTATGTGTTACACTCACTCTGAATAACCGCCATTTGCCCATCTTGTCCCCTGCATCCCATTTCTACTCACCTTTTCAAAGACTCCACGCCTGTAATTGTGCCCTAATTCTCTGCATCACAAAGTTCTTTCTATTAGCAGAGTCAGTAAAAGCATGTTGTAATGTTTTTCATTAAAAAACTTACAAGAAAAATAAAGCAAAACAAAATCTATTTTGTCCCTTCTTTCACCAACAGCAACTGCACCCTCTCTTTGTCCCTTTGCAGTAAATCTAAGTAAAGATATCTGAACTTACAGACATTAAGTCTTCACTTTCTTCTCTATGAAACCCACTGTCTTAAATCCAACCTAACAATGCTTTAATTCCCACAACTCAAATGAATCTCCTATTAAAGTCATTCATTACCTCTTTGTAAGGAAAATGTACATATGGAACGTTTTCTGTACTAATTGGAGTTAGCCACCTGACAAATTTGGCCACTACCTCGTTTTAGAAACACTTTGATTTATATTCTACTTTTATTTATTATGAAATGTACACATTTACACACACACACCATCTGTGTACTTTCTACCCAATTTAAGAAATAAAATATTACTAATACCTTTAGCCCGTACTGGGTACCTTCCTAATCACATTCTCCTCCTAAGTGTACACATGATTCCAAACTCTGTCTTTTATCATCCTCTTACTTATCTTAATGGTATACAAATGTATCAAGCTATGTATATTAATTTGAAATTTTTTGAATTCAGTGTTATTTTCTGAGATCTGTTCAGGTTATAAATGGAGATATACTGCTCAATTTCATTGCTGTATATCAAGCCATTAAATGAATTTGCTGCAACCTATTTATTCATTCTCCTGTCTATTGAGAATTTGCTCTCTTCTAAGTTTCTTTTGCTTAACTCACAGCAAATATTGATATGAATATTCTTTCTGATGTAGCTGTAAAGGAACTCCCTTAGAATTTTTAACTAGAAAAGGAATTGCTGGACCAGAATTTATAATCCATATGTTTAAATTTATTATAAGACAATTTTTTGTCAAAAGTTGCATTCTAATTTTAATTAAAACAAATATTTAATTAAAATTCCTATTATTTGATATTTTCCTCAACATTTGGAATTTTCAGACTTTAAAATATCTGTCATGTTGGTAGGTATAAGATTATTTCTTTTCATGGTTGCTCCATTGAAAACTGATCCTGTGTTCATTTCTCTAGTCCGTGGGTATATAATTGAAAGACATTACTGACAGCTGTCAGAATCCTCACATCACTTGTCAACCAATGAAGTAAGAGCCATTATGATGGAATGAACTGAGAGAGGCCCATGAAACTTATTTACTATAAGTAATAAATAATATTTATTTATATGTTATGTATTAATTAAATCAGAATAAATAAATAAAAATAAATAACACATCTCAGGTGAAATTGCATGGTTAAGTGCCAGCATCGAAATTTTAAACAATATAGGGGAGATTATTCCTATTATACTCCTATTCAGTTAATGAGTTCAGGTTCTAAAAAATTTAAATAAGTAAATCAAATTAGAAACGGATGGTGGATGGTGAATGATAGTGGTTGACTATCAACTTATGCAGTTTATAGTCCTACATTTGTAGGACTTCCCTGGTGGTGCAGTGGTTAAGAATCTGCCTGCCAACGCAGGGGACATGGGTTCAATCCCTGGTCCACGAAGATCCCACATGCCACAGAGCAACTAAGCCCGCACGCCACAACTACTGAGCCAGCGTGCCACATGTACTGAAGCCTGCGCGCCTAGAGCCCATGCTCCACAACAAGAGAAGCCACCACAATAAGCCCGTGCACCACAACAAAGAGTAGCCCCCACTCAATGCAACTAGAGGAAGCCCGCGTGCAGCAACAAAGACCCAATGCAGCCAAAAATAAATAAATAAATAAATAAATTTAAAAATGAAAAGACTACATTTGTAAAAAAATTAAATTAAAAAATTAAAAAATTTAAATAAGTAAAACAAAATAGAAACAGATGGTGGATGGTGAATGATAGTGGTTGACTATCAACTTACCCAGTTTATGGCTTGACTATCAGCTTCTGCGCAAGTGTTTCACCTTGATTTTACATATTAATAGAGTAATAGCCTCTGGCACTAGGTATGCAGATCTGTTGAAGCAATTCTTTAGACCCTTTTCTAGAAAAAGCCTAAAAAATTTTTTAAATTAACATGGAAATAAGAACATTACACACCCACTGAGTTGTCCAATGGATATTTTAATTCTCATGCTTTCAATCCTATAATAGGAAAGACCCTGAACATTTTAGTCTTCTGCAGAATATCACAGTGACCACTATATTGGTAACAGAAAGTGGGTATCTTTTTACTTGTTCCATTAATCTATTGTTGCATTACAACCCAACCCAAGAATTGAGTGTTATAAAACAATAAGCTCATGATTTCATGCACCGGAACTGAACACCTGTCCCTAAAAGATGCAAATGAAGAAGAACCCAGGAAACCAAGTGACTATCAAAATGAAGGCCCCAGGCACATGCCCCAGTTCAATCACCCTTGCTATCTGCAGCTGTTCAAGTCTACTGGTAGGAATGAATTAGGGAAAGAAAGGATGTTTCCTTTTGAGTAGGTGCTAATGTGAGCAAATGAGTTATAATTCTTCTGGGAAACCTTAGAAGGCAATGTGGCTAACGCCTCAAATTTATCACAAACAAAGGATAAATCCATCAGATATTGGCTAAGGACTCCTCCAAGGGATTGCTTAACTCCCTAGTACTTTGCTTGGTATATGCACTTAGGTTGGTACGAGTGGGGTCCTGTAGCCAAAGAAAGTGCTTGAAATTGAAAACCCAAATATTTGACTTAAAGGAGCATGTTACTGTCTCCAACTCTTCCCCAAGAAAACTCTTTAAACTGACATCAAAATAACAAGAGAGCTGTAATGCCATTATGAACTCTTCCTTAGATCCATTGCATTTGGACACCAAGGAAAAAAAAAAAAGTGATATTGATGTGCATATAAATGTAGAGTACTGGGTGATGTGAGCAGAAAAGCGAGGTCCTCTCCTAAACATCTCTCATCTTACACAGTGACTGTCCTACTACATAGTAGGTATTGCAAAAATCTTTTGATTAATCAATAAATTTTCAGCACCCCTAAACATTATACCTAACCACTTTCTTCATAAAATTAACAAGGAATTAAAAATTTTTTTGAAAGCATGGATCTATTTCTTTTTAAATCTGTGATTCATTTTTTCACAAATTTTGAGACTGTCTATTAAAGTCTACTTACTGGATAAAAATATTTCTGACTCCACAGAATTTAGAACTTAGCAGTAAACTGTAATAAAGGCAGCTTATCGATAAAAACCCGCTCGGAAAATAACGAAGTATAAATATTAACACCCAATTACGTGTTGAGGGATTGTTTAGTTAGATACATACGACTAAATAATACTGCTGCCAATAATAATACTCTGACATCTGTTTATCAGAAGATACTAGAAAGTAGCCTCAGAGCCTAAGCCTCACATCCCCCCTCCACCAGACAACAGTGTTCTCAACATTAAATATCTCTAGGAAATCCCCACACCAAAATACCTAGGCTCCTTGGAGAACATGTCTCTCATGTCTCTGCCATTTCTTTGAGCCTATCTCCCCTCAGCCACCATCAAAATGATAAATAAAAGAATTTCAGCTTTTAAGCATTGTTGTTTTTTTTTTTTTTTTTTTTTTTTTTTTTTTTTTTTTTTTTGTTTGTTTTTGTTTTTCGGTACACGGGCCTCTCACTGTTGTGGCCTCTCCCGTTGCGGAGCACAGGCTCCGGACGCGCAGGCCCAGCGGCCATGGCCCACGGGCCCAGCCGCTCCGCGGCACGTGGGATCCTCCCGGACCGCGGCACGAACCCGTGTCCCCTGCATCGGCAGGCGGACTCTCAACCACTGCGCCACCAGAGAAGCCCCAGCATTGTTGTTTTAACTCAAGTAAATTTATTTCTTCCAGGGATGAATTTTAAATAGCTATGTGCTATAACTGATATGACGATATTTTCTGGTCCCAATATTCTGTAACATAATTTGCATTTTTATTAAGGTGTAATTTACATACACAAAACTATATCCATTTAAAATACACACTTTGATGAGTTTGATAAATGAATATGCCCATGTTACCAACCCACCAATCAAGATATAGAACCTTTTTCTTATTTCAGAAAGTTCCTTCGGTGACTTTTTTCAATCAATCCTGCATCACCACCTGCCAATCTCCAAAGTAATCCCTTTCTGATTTCTATTACCATGATTACTTTTAGACCCATTTTTTAAGTTCATAGATGTGGTAATAAGGGGTATGTTCTCTTTTCTGTTTGCTTTCTTTAGTACAACATAATGGTTTTGAGATGCATAGGTGGCATTTTGTGTGTCACCGGTGTGTTTTTACTGCTGAATAATATTTCACTGAATGAGTATACCACATTGTGCTTATCATTCTTCTGTTCTTGAACATTTGGGTTGTTTCTATTGATAGATTTTGGCTATCATGAATAGCTGTTATGAACAGCTATGTCATATATGAGTGTTTTGTGGTCATACTTTTCTGATGCCAACAAAATAACTATGAATGGAATTGCTGTATCATCAAGCAGATATATTTTACCCTTAAAAAACATTAGACAGTTTCTCAGAGCAGTTCTACTGTTTCACAACAACCCCAGGAATGCCTTAGCATTCCAATTGTTCCAATTCCTTGGCAACATTTGGCATTATCACACTTTTTAGTTTTTTTCATTCTTATGGGCTAAGTAATATCTCACTGGAATTTAATTCAAAGTTCTATGAAGAATGATGAAGTTGCTCTTCTCTTTCTGTATTTATTGCCTAATTGTATATTGTGTGTATGTATGTGTGAAGGACTTTTAAGTCCTTACTCATTTTTGGTTGGGTTGCTTGTTTATTTTGTATTGATTTTTAAGAGTAATTATGTATTCTAATACAAGTGCTCTGTTGGATAAATCTATTAGAAATATTTTCTCACTGTCTGGTTCTTCCCATTTTTTAAATTGAGACTGATGAAAATAAGTTTTTATTTTGAGGAGATTGGATTTATCATTTTTCTCTTTTATGATTAATAGTTTGGCCCTAAGAATTATTTACCTACTTGAAACTTGTAAAACTGGCTACTATATAATGAACACGTTATGTACTTGCGTCCATTATTGAAAACAACAGCTTTCTGCTTCCCTCTGAAGGGCTTATCATCTATTTAATTCAGCTATTTGAGGCTACCTAATATCCACTGCTAGCATCATAGAAGTATATCATTTTAATTTTATCTTTAAAAAATATTTTCATGGTATGAAGTGTGATTTTTATGTTCACATTTTAATCAGAAGTTGAAGTTCCTATGTTTCCAACTTTAATAACCATCCTTTGCATACATCACTGTCCCATACAATAATGGATGTTTATAATTATGTATTAGACTACTTAGGTAATAGAAAAGTTGTGTTTTAAGAGGCAGGGAAACAATTCAAGGCATTGGTAAGAAACCTAACATCAATGATTAATGATAACAAGCATTTATACTTAGTAAACAAGATTTCAGTTGCATATAAAATTAGAGAATTTGTAAAAGCTCACCTTCTGATACTATTGGATAAAGTGATTTTATTCTACTGTGTATATGTAACTTTTGATAAAAAGTTAAGCTATACATTTTAGTTAAATTTTGAAATTTGAAAATGAGAAAATCTAGGCCTAATACAGTGTTCATCATATAGTGTAACTAAATAAACATCTTTTAGTCAAAGACTGGTTCTATAATGTAGGATTAGGATTTTAAACTAGTGACAGTTTTAATTTTGAGAAAGGAATTTCACCCTCATTTTGTGTTTAATGAAATGAGCCTAATTAGCCCCTTGCATTTTGTATTATTGGTTAGGTCATCTGAGGCCAATTTCAATATTTGCATTCATTTCTAGTACTAATCATGTTCCAAGAAGTTAGAATATGGTAATTAGTTTCTGTCATTTAAAAACAACATTCCTGAACTACTTTAAGATTATTGAGGGACTTCCCTGGTGGTGCAGTGGTTTAGAGTCCACCTGCCAATGCAGGGAACTTGGGTTCGAGCCCTGGTCCGGGAAGATCCCACATATAGCGGAGCAACTAAGCGTGCGCCACAGCTGCGGAGCCTGCGCTCTAGAGCTCACGCATCACAGCGAAGAGTGGCCCCCACTCGCCGCAACTAGGGAAAGCCCGCGTGCAGCAACAAGAGACCCAATGCAGCCAAAAATAAATATAAATTAAAAAAAAAAAAAAAAAGATTATTGAAATCTAGTTATCTTTTAAAAAGTTTTATTAGAATATAGGCACCTGTAAAATCTTGCTTCAATACATTTTCCAGTGTCATTATTTGTACGACATGATTAGTACCAAGAGACTGAATTCAAATACCACGATCTCTTCTCATTATTATGGTCTGTAATTTTGTAAATTGTTATTAAACATTAAATATTCATGGGTTGTTTTTTTTTTTCATTGTCAGCAATGATGCAGTATGTCGTTGGGGACTAGCCTTTCTTGTGGACATTGTTATTAATCAAAAAAAATGAATTAAAATGTTCTTTGAGGAATAAACTATATGAAGTAATAAGAATGTATATTTTATATTCCATTAGTCATTCTAGGGAAAATCTACCAAATATTTAAACAATATTTTTCATTACAAATGAAGTCAAATTCATTAATCAATTCAGAACTAAGACAATTAATCTAGCCCTGGTGAAATTCAACCTGGACTAAATATTTTTTAAGACTTTTTAACATGCATTCATTTAGCATCTTTGAAATTCTATCCTTGAATTATATATTTAAGAACTGTTTTGCCATCAAAGTGCACATAACCTAAAGGTATACTTAGACTGAGGCAAAAAATAAATAAAAATTTTCTATGTGAACCTCCTCTCCTCAAAGTATGTATTAACATAGACTCAATTTTAGTGTATATGGACAGCATTCTTTTTGCAATTGTTTTCAGAAATAATTTCAAAATGTTAAGTATGGAGGTTCATATTTGAGAAAGTAGTAAATTATGAAGTATGTGTTTACTATATAATAATAACAGCACTAATAAATCAAAATGTGAATAAGTTTAAATATCTATGGACCCAACATTGTGATCTATTTTTTTTAATTTTATAATTAAATTATATAGAATTTTCCACACTGTGCTATATTTCATTTTGAGTAGTTTTAATGCTTGGGCTATATATATATATATATATATATATATATATATATATATATATATTTAATATATTTTTAAATTTTTATTTTAATGTATGGGCTATATTAAGTTCCACTAGCAAGAAAGTAACTGTTACTCTAAGGTAACACACCTTGGTAATCCTGATATCCTTATTCAGTGTTACACATGGATATGGTATTAATAACTCTTCGTCGACCAAATCATTACTTCTGCCATTTTGAGCTCCAAGTATCATATGATGAAGCAAGTTGTGTAGGATTCCCACAACTAGCTAATGCTCAAAACTCTTACAGTGATTTCTTTCCCATCTAGCCATCCCCTCTAGGCCTATGGAGGCTTTGGACTTCATCAGGAACAGATCTCAGATCTCCACTGAGCACCCTCCATTAAGTGTACTGTATTGAGATGAATCAGAGAAACAAACCCTGATTTAAGTTTATCTAACTCAGAGAAAAAGAAATTTTCAATAATAGAAATCAAAATGGTTTTGGCTAGGTCCAATTGATTAATTCAGAATTGTCTCCAATTGTTTCTACTAAACATATTTTAAACTAAACATATCACTTCCTAAAGTCTAAACGTTGGTAGGATTTAGATTTTTCGTTTTCAAGGTGGTTTCACTGAGAAAACTTAAGAAATGCCTACTGAAAATATTTCAAAGTATAAATAGTGACATTCTTTTGCCCTGCCTTCATATTAATTAAAATTTATAGTCACAAGAGGAGCCTTAAGAAGTATTATGTAACTATTAAGAAGGTTAAAATAAATAAATAATTTAAAAAATCCCAGGATATAATAGACAATCTTAATTTCATATTCACATCAATGGGAAATGTCAAAGACTGCTGAAAAAAAAAAAATGTTTCCTAAAATGGTGAGGAAAAAAATCGTAGGAAGTACTTTAGTTAAGCAGATGAATCAGAGATCCATTCAACTTCTAATTTTCTCTATTGAAAGTAGATAAGAAGACATCAATTTTTATATAAATAATTGCATTTAACACTTTTGGTATAAGAAAACTGAGGGTTAGACAGATATTGTTACTTTCCCAAGATTAATAAGTAATAAAAAGGTAAGCTTTATCTAAAGTAAGGCTTACCACCTAACCAGGGTATCAGATCAGGTTAGACTATGCTGCAGTGCATATATGCCTAGTATCTCAGGGATTTAATTCCACCCACTCGCACCCAAAAAAAAAAAAAGTTATGTCTAACTCATGTCACAGATCACTGGCAGTTAAGTTGGGGCTATACTTCACCTCCAGGACAGAGCGAAAGGAGCCATTATCTAGAACAAGATCAATCACTTTTGCATTGGAAAGATGATTTTGCAAATTATGTACTGGATCATAAATGCTTCTGCTTTAAGGAACTCCAAATAACACGATTCAGAATGTACATCTATGCAGTCTCTTTTATTTGAAAACTATCTATTGAAGTTTAAACTGCATTTATTATTCGATGCCAAAACTGTTTGTCTAGAAATCTATTCTACAGATATGCTACTCATAACCACTCATAATTCACTGGCCAAAGCAAGTCATATGACCACACCACCTTCCCAGAAGTGGAGAATGCAAAGAACATTTGCATCAAAGAAGGCTTTAACAGTATTTCTAACTCATTCACTGTCTTTGAGTGCATATGTATGTATGTAGGCTTACGTGTGAAAATGTACAGATGTGAAATTTTCTTATCTCCTGTTCTAGAAATAGTCCCTGTTACTGTAATAAGAAAAATTCCTATTATTGTAAAAATACACTCAGGTATTCATAAGTTTATTATTTAAATAGACATATGTTAAATTTTACATAGACTGTATGCATATATATGTGTGTGCACATATAAGTGTGTAATATATATATTTATATATTTTATGTTTATATATTTTCTGTGTAGGTGTATGTATCTATATTTCATTTTAGTGTGTTTAGGCTTTTTTTTCCCTTTCACTCCACAAAAGTTTTTTTTTTTTTTTTTTTTTTTTTTTTATTGTGTGTGTCCAATTTCATTAGCCTTTCCATTGATAGCTTGTGGGATTCCTTTGATTATTTGAAAGACCTTCTTCCATTACAGTGTTATGAATGTAACAGTCTTTGTATTGTTCTGTAGTTTTAATGTGTCTTCAGTTTAGATCATTGATGAAGAAGTTATTGGGATAATGGATTTGTGTAGATACCTAGTTTTATTTACTTTTCAAAATAGCTACTCCCAAAACAATTTACTAAAACATCTACTCTCCCATGTTAGTTTGAAATATAATCTTTAGCATAGTAAGTTCCCACAGTTATTCTATACTTTCAACTTTGCTTTATTGCTATGATTGCTATTCCTTCAGTAGCACCAGCTTAAACATACCAATATTAGAAGGCATTTCAATTCCTAGTAAGGTTAGGTCTTCATATGACCATTCTTTTTTCAAAACCTTTCTAGCTGTTCTCTCATATAGACTTTTCCACATAAACTTTATGAAATGCCTATACTTACATTGCTATGTATTTGCAGTTCAAATGCTAAATCATTTCCTTTTTTCCCCTCTTGTTTAGAATATAAATATATAAAGCCATATTTTTCTCTGTGCATAACTATAACAATGTAACCATCGTTCTAAATACAGGGAAGCCCATTGAATGTTCTTTAAACTTGTTTTACCGATTAAAATATGGCATTATAATTTTGCAGTACCATTAATGACTTGATATTTAATATCACTATAATTTAATTAACCAGTCACCACTTCCAAGTAAGGTATAGAAACATATTTAAAACTTTTGATATATATTACCAATTAACTCGTGTAAAATAGTATGGGTGAATTACAAGTATCTTGTACAGAAATTTCTATTAAAAAATTAGTATTTTAACTAAATAATTATTTTATGAACAAATTAAAGTTCATTAAATTTCTATTTTAAGTTGCATGTATTTTATTACTAGTGAAGTTGAATATATTTTTCAAGTAATTGTAACCAGTCTATCTTTTGGCAATTTTTTTAATTGTTTTTATCTCCTAAATTTTTACTTTTAAATAGCTTTTAGTAAGATGTGTTACAGATATTTCACTGGTTTGCAATGTAATTTTAATTCTGCATGTTATATCCTTTTTGATGTTAAAGAGAATAAACAGCAAATTAAAGTACAGGATGGATAAACTAAAATATTTTTAATAAAATAAAATTTGCATTATTATATACATAGAGTATATGCGTAAAGGTATATACACCAAGATTTTGACAGTGTTTGACTTGTGGGATGGGTTTATGTAACGTTATTTTTAAAAGTCATTTTAGCTTGCATTATTTAAACTTGCCTTAATTTGGAAGCATTCTAGGTATTTAAAATTTACTTTTTAGAATGTGTTTACGTATTGCCTCTACAGGTTTTGTCATTAGTGTTAAAAGTCACTCTTTACCTCAGGAATATATTATATACTTAACCATGATTTTTAGTAATATATGTTCTAAATTTTTTAATTTGATTGTATATTTCTTCCTTATACTTAAGGCTTTATATTTAATTTAATTTTACATTAACATGATTAAGGAATTTTACTGAAGCTTTCTCAAAAAGCTAACAGGGGCTTCCCTGGTGGCGCAGTGGTTGAGAGTCCGCCTGCCGATGCAGGGGACACGGGTTCGTGCCCCGGTCCGGGAGGATCCCACATGCCGCGGAGCGGCTGGGCCCGTGAGCCATGGCCGCTGAGCTTGTGTGTCCGGACCCTGTGCTCCACAACGGGAGAAGCCACAACAGTGAGAGGCCCGCGCACAGCAAAAAAAAAAAAAAAAAACTAACAGTATGTGAACTTTAGGTTGTCTGAGAAGAAAATAAAAAATCTTAAGAATATAGGTGGTGTAAACATAAATTCTTTTATCTATTATATTAATAATGAAGATATAAATAATGTATCTTATTTATATTCATATTCTATATAAATATAATGTATACATTGATTAAGAACATAGTCCTTTTAAAGTTGTTTAAATAGATTAATGATTACTGAGTAATATCATATAATATATTCACGTAAAATGAAACTATAAAAAGATTTTGGTCAATGGATACTGGATGAAAGAGTAAAAAAAAATGTTTTGTTTGAATGGAAAAGAGAAAGTTGAACATTGTGTCTTATATTTATGCAAGGAAGGCAGCTTATACTGAGGCAGCATGAGTATGGTTTGAAACTGGTGTCCATATTTTAACATTCAAGGAAACCAATCCTGGCTTTTGTGTTTCTGCTCCTTGGTAGAGCAGACGAACTGAGAGAAATACAGTAAATAAGCTGACAAAAATTGCTATTGACACTATCCAATAAGTTCCTGAAAATTAAATAACATAATAAATTAGAATAAAATGAGCAGTAAATGTGAGTTAGCTATTCATAGAATGGCATATCATGAAGGTAATCTATAAAGAGATTATAACGTTATGAGTTAGCATGCAAGGTAAATTTTTAAAAGGTATAGACTTGATCCTTTGATATTTGAAAAACTCAGTCAAATAATATCAAATACTAATGAAAATTTGGGATAACTGCTTCTTGAGAGCAAGTAATGAATAGTCTATAAATATAGTCGATGACATATAGTAATACACTGTGACCCAACAATTTTCCCACTATTCACCTTTTTGAGAAACACACGCACACATTTGTAAGGAGACAGTATAAGAGTGTGCAATGCAGTGGTGTTTGTTATTTCCCAGAGTAGGAACTGACCTAGATATCTATCATTAGAGAGCTGGGAAAAATATATGCATCTAAATGCATTCTTGGTAGGAGATCCACATATATTAACATACACAGATATAAAAGAAATATATTTAGTGTAAAATATAGGAAAGATAATTGATTATTCTCTCCTTAAGATAGATGTATTGCATTAAGTGTTGGACTTAAACTGCCTTTCAATGAAAAGATAAATTACATAAATAATGAAAAATATAATTTTTAGTAAAGGTACTTTTATATTTAAGTATTATAAAACATATCCTCATAGTCAAGCCATCTCCTAAATATCTAATTAAAATTCAAAGTATTGTCATGCTAATACTTCAAATTAGGTATCATAAGTATGTATCTAATTGAAATTTAAAATGACCAAATTATACATGACATAAATTTACAATCAACTGATTGGCTCCAAAAAAAGATACTCATATTAAAAATATTTGTTCTTACTCAAAGAGGTCCCAGTAATTTTAGATGGTTTATCACCAGTTCTTCTTGTTCATGATAATTTCAAACCATATTTTGTCTATTTTATGAGAAAAATCTAAGAAAATCACAGTAAAATATTCTACCCCGCTACAGTAAATATAAAAATAAAATATGTAATTTCTCTTACTGCATCTTTTTAAATGCATGTGCTTAAAATCACCTATATAAGAACACAAATTTTAAAATCACAACTTTAAAACATAAGGAAATATGAACAAAATAAATAATTTTATGTTGAAATTCTTCAAAAATTAAATCCAGCTACATTTCTGGAATAAGAGAGAAAATAAAATAATATGAATTTATAAATATTTAGAAAAAAGTTTTTTTTTAGTATATAGGACATTTAATATGAATTATAATTTTTTGAGATAAATCTTGACAAGAATACATTTTTTCTCCTATAAAGCTCTACTCATTCATGGAAGGCTAGAGTATAAATTATGTTTATTTGTCATAGGTAGCATTTCTTATAATTTATAAAAATTATTACACTGAAAAACATACACCAAATCATATACATTTGAAAATATTTCAGTATCTTAGCATATAAATATTATTGTTGGGCTTCCCTGATGGTGCAGTGGTTGAGAGTCTGCCTGCTGATGCAGGGGACACGGGTTCGTGCCCCGGTCTGGGAAGATCCCACATGCCGCGGAGCGGCTGGGCCCATGAGCCATGGCCGCTGAGCCTGCGCATCCGGAGCCTGTGCTCCGCAACGGGAGAGGCCACAACAGTGAGAGGCCCGCGTACTGCAAAAAAAAAAAAAAAAAAAAAAATATTTTATATATATATATATATATATATATATATATATATTATTGTTGCAGACAATGTGGTTTAAATGATGAGCTCATTAAACCCTTCGGGTACTGACTGCAAAAGGATTTCTAGGTGGAATAATGATTCTATACTGATGAATACATATAAATGTTTAGGTTAATTTTTTTAAGTCACACAATATTTACACATCTTGGACAGATAATCTCAATCCCAGGAATTTATTTTAAGAAAATAATCCAAAACATTAAAAAAGGAAAGGAAAAAACTATTCAGTGTGATGGCTAATTTGTGTTAACGTGACTGGGCTAACAGAGGCCCAAATAGCTAATAAAACTATTTTGGAGTATGTCTGTGACGATATTTCTGGAAGAGATTAGTTTTTGAATCAGTAGACTGAATAAAGAGATCCACTCTCATCAGCGTGGGCCCGAACAGAAAGAAGCTGAAGGGCAAATTTGCTTTTTTCCTGAGCTGAGACATCCACCTTCTCCTGGACATCACAGTTCCTGGTTCTCAAATTTTCAGACTCAGACTGAATTACACCATTGGCTTCCTGATTCTCCAATTTACAGACAATAGATTAAGGGGCTTCTTGGCTCCATAACCATGTGAGCCAATTCCTACAATAAACAAGCAAACAAAGAAATATATCCTATTGATTTTGTTTCCCTGTAGAACCTTGACTAATACAAAAATACATATAGTTTTTTTTTAGTATCATTATGATAGCAAAATAAGGAAGGGAAAAATATGAAAATTCAAACTGATGTCAGTACTAGGGAATGAACATTTTTAATTAACATGGGCATAAATGGTATCATAATGAAATATTATGAAGTCATATAACACCAAGGCTGCACAGAAACTTGGAAAATACCCAAAAATTAAGTTTATAAAATCTTACCTAAAAAGGTGTTTCTAAGATCGATTGATTGTTATTCTACCATGTGCTACAGTTTATAAATTTTCAATTAGATCTTAGTCAGCAATATAAGGTGCCAGCATGTGATACTCTCATCAGAAAATATTAGAGTTCTTTTATAGCTGTCATGTCTCACTGTGAACTTTAGTGGTGATTATCCTGTTTGAAAGAAACCATCTAAAAGAATTGTGATTCATCTTACTCTCTACATATTCTTAATAGATCATCTTGGCTTAAAGGAAACACTTGCAGAGCATGTACTTGAAATAATATCCGAGTTTGAAAATATCCAAAGGTTTGAAAATAACCTTTTCCTTATTTTACTTTAATATGTAGTTTTTGATTTTTTATCTAATCAAAGACTTAGTTTTAGCATCTTCCACAAAAACGTAATTAATATATAAACGTAATTAATATATAAAACTACCTTATCTGAGAAAGAAGACATGGTTTGCAAGAATTTGCAAATTATTTTTTTCAGTCATACTCATCTGTTTTCACTTCTCTCCAACTTTATTTCTTCTAGTGGGTATGAGGTCGTAGTGCTTCATCATTTTCTAAATCTACGTCTTCCATTTCGGAGTCACCCCTACTTAATTTTCAAATCTACTCCTGCTTAATTTTTTTAATGTATTCTCCTTATACTACAAAATTTCTTAAACAAAATATATGCTGTTATTGTCATCAAGCACTTAGTGCTTAGCCATCTATCATGTGACCCTCAACATTATTTTATTGAAAACGTTTCTCAAAACTAAGCAAGGATATACTTGTTGCCAAGTGGAAATATATTTTCTTAGTCTTCAGCCTCCTCAGTCACACTGCAAATTAATATCAGTTAAGGCTATATTCTTTGATAATCTTTCCTTCCTTGATAGTCTTTCTATAGTTTGAAATTATATCTCCTAGTCTATTACTCAGCGTTCCTTCATGGTCTCCTAAATTAGCATATTTCTTCTGCCTATAAACTATACTTAAATATCACCAAACGTGTTGTCTGTGAACCACTGCCTTTTGTGTTATTAATTCTCATGACTGATATCTACCACCTGGAATCATTAATTGGCATAATTTTCCATTTACTTTAAAACTCCTAACACTTTACTATAAAATATCATAGATTTAGTATATGCCACCTTAAAATTAAGGGAAATTATTTTCAGTATTCTATATAATAGCTTACTTATTGATCCCCCCAAACTACTATTTCAAAATATTTTCTAAAAGGTGGTTAAATTATAATGTGGCTAATTCTGGAATAATAAACTGTACTGAAATATTTAAATAATTTTGAACCAAATATTTTATTCACATATATCAGAGGTTATTGTCAATCATTTAATAAAGCTAAATATTTGCAAATAATATTTTACCAGTGAAACTGTATTTCAAACACAAAAAAATATGAAATGCCAGTATGTAAAAGTTGTTTTTTTCTGATGGAAACAGCACTGGGAGATTTGAATTAACTTTCCAAGAGGAAAACTTCCAGGAACCTTGCCTGATATTTCAGAGTTTTCTGAACACTATTGTAAAATCACTATGCTAAATATGTAATATTTTGTAGAGATTATTTTTAAACAAGTAGGAGGAATATACTTGCTGCCTTCAAGTTAGTAGTTTTCCTCACAGCTTATTTAATGATTGAATAATACTGAAAATACACACCAATCATGTTTAAACACTTTATGTACGTTTTCATTAAAACTAAAGTCATAGAAAAGTTTATGAATACATCATATTATGCAATTGCCTGGTAATGAATGTTTTGAAATTTCTTTCTTTAAAAATATAAATCATTTTAACTTCTGTTAAAATTTATTTCTGAAATACCTTTTTATACCCCTGTTTCAACCAAGAGATTTTAACTTTAAAATTAATAAATCTTAATAAAGCCCATATCCTAGGAAAGGGGAATGTTCCAAAACACAATTGTAAAGTGTATAGTGTTTATAAGCAAAGTATACATCCAGGTATTCCCAAGTGATAACTAACATTTACCTCACATATAGGTGTGAAATAATATATCTTGATTTGTTAAATAATACTGGGTATGAGTGTGCTGAATTCAATTCTTCAAATTTATTGAACTTCTATATTTATAGGACCCTGTTTAGATTCCTGGGAAATACAAAGCTCACAAAAAGTGAGAACCAAGGTATTTTTCCTGTCTTCAAAAGAGAGGCAGTTACGTACACAAACATGACCCACAAAAATAAGTAACAATATAAAGATGCAAATAGACTACTACATGGGTAAAATAATGGTGAGACTAATTTCACCACAGACGTTTTCATGAATGTTAATGAGTGAAATATATTTGATCTGAGTCTTGAAGTGCACGTAGAAATTTTACAGGATGATAGGAGTTCTCCCCCTGCATTTTAACTTGGAGGAGCAAATAAATAAAAGACCTGGGAGATGTAAAAGCAAATAAAATAATAAAATAACATAAAAAAGTGGCAAGAAATCCAATGTGCAAGAGATGTGCGTATTTATGAAAGATTAAAAAATTAATATAAAGTTAGAGAAGTTGATTGTGGAAAACATATTTAAATCTTTTGCCCAGTTTTTTTTAATTTCAAACTCTAAATACTTTTAGTTTATTTTACACATCTTTACTGGAGTATAATTGCTTCACAATGCTGTGTTAGTTTCTATTGTACAACAAAGTGAATCGGCCATATGCATACATATGTCCCCATATCCCCTCCCTCTTGAACCTCCCTACCACCCTCCCTATCCCACCCCTCTAGGTGGTCACAAAGCACTGAGCTGATCTCCCTGTGCTATGTGGCTTCTTCCCACTAGCTATCTATTTTATGTTTGGTAGCATATATATGTAGATGCTTCTCTCATTTCACCCCAGCTTCCCCCTCCCCCTCCCCCTCCCCATGTCCTCAAGTCAATTCTCTCTGTCTACATATTTTATTCCTGCCCTGCCACTAGGTTCATCAGTACCTTTTTTTTTTTTTAGATTCCATAAATATGCATTTGCCCAGTTTTTGTTGGTTTGTCTTTTTATTGGTTGTATTTTTATTATTGAGTTGTAAGAGTTCTTTATAGTTTCTGGATCAAAGTCCCTTGTGAGATACGTGATTTGAAGATTTTTTTTCCCAAATGTTTTCATTTTTTGATGGTAGCAATTACAGCACAAAAGATTTAAATTTTGCTGTAATCTAATTTATCTAGTTTTCTTTCACTGCTTGTCTATTTGACGTCATATCTGCACTGTTGCAGCAGCATCCAGTATTTGTGGTGCAGTAGCAGTGGAGCTCACAGCAATGTCATGTTCAATTCAATTGGTAAAATCTGCAGGGTACAGTGTTCTGTATTAGTGGCAATGGCGTCTTCACCAGATAATTCCTTGGTGTTATTTTGGATGGAATTCTGTTAATTACCATCTGAAAATTTTTGTAGAGGTCTACTGGTATTTTGGTTACCTCGCCAATAACATATAAAGTTACTTTCTGCTGAATTTCATCTGAATCTATTTACACTACCTGCATTATTAAAAAACAGACAAACAACAACAACAAAAATAACCTACCTGCTGTAGCCACTGAGAGATTAAATGATTGGGTTACTCATGAGATATCAGAGATAATAGTTTAAAAGAATGTTGGGAAGTGAAAGAGGCTATTATGGTTGTGAATTATTTTTACTGGCCCCAAATTATCTCTTGATTAAAACTTCAAATTTCCTTTGGGGTAGAGAATTACTTTTCACACTATTGTGTATACGCCAGAAGTTAATCAAGATACACTTCTTTTCTGGAACAGAGGGAAAAACTATGATTAAAAAAAGTTGACCAATTCAAGGATATTCTCCAAAACGTAAACTTTGAAAATGGTTGGTGTGTATTCCTTTACGATGAGTGTTTCCTAGAATCCCTGATCTCTAGATCTTGACAATATTTCAACTTTACCACAGATTCAGTGAGTTTCCCAGTATTTTAAACAAAAGATATTTTTCTTACAAAGTACAGTATTAAGTCCCTCACAATGACCAATTAAAAATTTTTAATTTAAAATGTAATATAAAATAATTCTATAGAAATTAAAAGGAAAAATAAGCTTATTTTGAACTATATGGCTAGGCTTGTGTCAGATAAACAAATTAAGATTCTGAAAAAGAAAATTTCCAGCCCATAAATCTGACATATTTTTAAAGTAAAGACAAGGCTGACTTTTTAAGTTATCAACTGCTTCTATTCTTTGTTCTTCAAAGGCATTTTGTATTTGAAAATATTTGTTGTATTAACATAATTAAATCTGATAGAAACCTGAAGGCAGATATAAACAAGAAAAAGGTCACAATAAATCTATTTCTCTTTCTTTCTTACTATGGACATGGCATCTAAACAGTCAGCTCACATTTAGAAGAAGATCATAATCTATAACCTATGAACCCTCCTCTTAATGGCATATTGTCTGTAGCTATAACTACTAATTGAGAAAATGGAGCATAAAATTACTAAAGAAGCATAGATAACTAATATTTAAAATAACAAGAAAACTTAATTAATTGAGAGAGCATTCAACAGAAGTAGAAAGTGTTATCGAGAAAGTGATCATATGAACTATGATGGGGTGAAGATGGGGAGAAGATAAAACACAGAATGTCACATTAATTTCATTACTTTTTATAAAGTTAGGAAAATTAAATGCCATGACTTTAATTAATGTTCAAATGAAAGAGTGACATTTTGAATATATTTTAAAACATTATGTTTCAGAAAAGATTATTCAGGGCCAGTTGTAGGCTAATGGTGTGCTTGAGGGTTTTTTGTTTGTTTGTTTGTGGGGGGTTTTTGGTGTAAAATATGTATCTAAGGTATTTCCTCAAATCTTGCTCCCACTTCCTAGCCACCACTGATACTCTTCACAAGAATCCCCTGTTTTGTGCTGCATCCTTTCAACCTAGGACTGTTGTTTCATTTTAAACTTATCTTCCATTTACAGCCATTATTTTGCCAATTTTTAATGTAATTATAAGGTACAGTAATGGAAATTATGTTCTTCTTAATAAAAAGCTCTTTTAAAAAGTAACAGAATTTTTCTATTCTTCGAATTTACTATTTTTTTCATTTTTTGTGAGAGAGAAGTGGTGCAATATTTATAACTGCTCTCATTTGCCTTCCCCATGTAATTGTAAGATCATAAGCTCACCACAGGTTCAGGTATTATTCTAACAATTACAGTATCAGTTTTTCAAGAAAGTAGTGATGATACAGGCTGATTTGATTTCCAAAGATATGTCATTCTGTAATTGCTCATTATACTCATTTAATTTTTTACAGAAACTCTGATAATAAGAAGAAAAGGAGTCATCCTAAAATTGGAAATTTAGTAAAAGACAAATTATTTTCTTTTTTACTTTATATTTGCTTCATAATAGCATTTTTTAACTTACAATTTTAAATTACATTTAAGACCAATTTTATTTTTTCACAAGACCATCCCATTAAATTGAATATATATGTATAAAGAGAGAGTCAGAAGTATTATGTGTTTATTTTAGTCATTTTTATTGTTGACATGATGATATTTAACACAAAACTTTATTCACATCATAAAGAATTACATCTAGTATTTGGATAGATATGTAATATCTGTTATTTATGACACTGATTGTTATTGTATACGTGTATAATGTCCATTACGTGTATAAATTATATCATTGGTATCCATTATATATAAAATATGAAACTTTTGTTATCTCTATATACTGAATACATTTTAAATACAGTATTTATTCCCCTCTGCAGCCAAACACTTGTAGCATGTAGAAGATTATCAGCACAAAAATTTAGGTGTGAAAAAATATATATTTTTTGGCAGTCACTATAGTCACTCTTTTAAATATTTAGATGCATTTTCTTATTTAATTCAAAAAATCACCCCATGAAGTCATATTATAACTTATCCCTATTTTACAAATGAGGAAACTGGGGCTTTTTGGTACTGCACTAAGAATTGAGGATAGCAGGACAAAAAATAAAATTTTGTTACTTGCCTTCATAATGCATCTATTCTAGTGGAGAAGACAACCGACAACCGTGTAAAGAAACAAAGAATTTCCAGAAAAACAGAACGAGTACAACTATTCAAAATAACAGGCAGAGGGGCTGCTTCAGATAGCAAGATGGAGAAAGCATTTCTGAGGGGTTGATACCGACAACAAGACCTTGAAAAAAATAAAGAGCTGCCTATGGAAAGAATCGTAAAGAAGTTATTTTAGTATAAAGGAATATAGAAAGTGCAAAAGTTCCAAGTGAGGGGAATAATCCTAGCCTGTAGAATAGACAATGGACAGAATAGACAATGGACAGAAGAACGGTGTGGCTAAGATATTGTGAGTGCACATAATAGCTATATAATACAGGTTGAAGAATAATCAAGGGTCATGTAACTTGGGAACCAGATCAGGCAGAGCCTTAGCAGCCACACTGATGATTCCCAACTGCATTTTAGTCAGCAGAGTCCAGTGTGCACTGAAATCATGCATTTCTTTCCATGCTGAACTGTTATCCTGTTCATGCATCTAGGTTTACTTAGAATTTTTATTTTCTGTTTGTTTTTCTTTTCTACAATATTTTGAATTGTTTAAAAACAGGGCCTCTTCTTCCTTTATTTATTCTCAGACCTAACATATACCAGCAAAGTTTTAGGGCATAATTAACTTTAAATGAATGATTTAAACTTTAGAAGATTTATTAATGGCTGTTTCCACTGACTAATATATGTGAATTACAATTAGAGACACAGAAAATTTTAACCCAGTTTCACAAGCTTGTATCAATTACTACTCTCCCAAAATTGTTTTTAGAGTGAATTGAATATTTAATTGTACATTTCAGATAGTGTATTCCAGGTTTTCTCATTAACAGAAGGATGTAATATAATAGACACCAGATCTTTTTAACATTTTTTTATAAAATATCAGACGACTGTAAAATACTACCAAAGAGTTAAGATTATATTTAATAATATTGCTTGCATTGTTTACCACTCTTTTCCTCAGATATTAAAAATGTATATCTGAAAATTGTTACATTAATATGGGCCCTTTTGTGTGATAACTAATACCACTGAAAATTCTTCAGAAGGCATTAAGCTTAATATGACTTTATGCCTAGCTCAAAATCTATCTTTTGATCTATCTTCAATGCAGTTATTTATATTTATTCCCTAACTTTCTTATTTCTCACAAAAGAAGAAATATTCAGCAAAACATCTGCTTATAATTGTCATTTGTGCTGAGGCTGATAGATATGAAATAAGGCACAGAGCTAGGGAGAATGTGACAATTCTTTTTATTTTTCCTTGTGATTTTAACATCATTTTGTTTCATAATTCCTGTTTATCACTGCACTAGAAAGTCACTTTGACCCTGAGTGAAAAAGCTCAGACAGACTTTTTTTTTAACCTTTTATGTTCCATTTTTCACTTTGCAGTTTCTCTCTTTTTTTTTTTTTACTAATTTCAAAACTAATTGGCTTTATCAAATTCTTCACTCAGTACCTGCATTGCCGGGTTTTGCGCTTTGAAATTGTAATTGTTAATTTAGATCAGAGTCTCATCTAGTTTTACAAATGATCCTCTACCAGGGAAGAGAAAGAAAAGACTGATTAAGCTCTGACCTGACTTTGAAATTAGTGGATAGAGAGCCATATTAAAAATCAGTCTTAGAACAGTGAAGACATAACAGACATCAATTTTTTTATAATAGACCTCAAAACTTTTTTTTTTTTTTTTGCGGTACGCGGGCCTCTCACTGTTGTGGCCTCTCCCATTGCGGAGCACAGGCTCTGGATGCGCAGGCTCAGCGGCCATGGCTCACAGGTCTAGCCACTCTGCAGCATGTGGGATCTTCCCGAATGGGGTCACGAACCTGTGTCCCCTGCATCAGCAGGCGGACTCTCAACCACTGTGCCACCAGGGAAGCCCGACTTCAAAACTTTTTACATAATGCAACATTTAATAAGCCTTTCAACTTTGAGGGAATGAGCTACACTAGGTAAATTATATTTTGTTCCTATAGGTGAAGTATTATCTCATCAAATTTAAATGCAACTTGTTCAAGATAGTTAAGAGATCCAAAATTTCTATTCCACATCCTTGGCAAACATATTTCATTTATGCTGAAAGAAAAAGCAGCTTTGTTCCTGCCTACACCCTCACTTTAGTCCCTGTGTGCCAACCCTCTCAACATTTATTTAATAAAAGATATGCTCTCAATCATAGAGTTAAAATAGCACTGAGATGTAAATTTCAATTTTTTTCTTTTATAACCACTTTTATTACGTATGTTTTTTTATGCAACACTTCTCTACATGCATTACAAAATTGTTATCACTTCCATTTTCTTAAATAACACTGTTCTCAAAGTAGCAAGTAGGGAGTACTCTTATGGCCATCTTTCTTACGTGCCTTTTTTTTTTCTTGAATTGAGGTATAAGACACGTTGACCATTAGACAGTTCTTAAATGTTGACCTGGGATTGACCTAGCAGATTCTTTTAAAAGTGAAACAGTCTTTGCTAAAGTTTCTGACAGAGACCAGGAGAAAGACAAGATTATATATAAAGAAACAAATTGTAGGGCAAGATGAATGTTGACTGTTTAATATTATTTTAGATTTGGCACAGGAAATATATAATAAAACTGAAGAATATATTACAAACAATGTATTCTCCCTTCATCAATAGCATGTGTTATATTTCAACATGATGTTTGTCTTTATAAAGATGATATTATAAATAAGTACAAAATGGGAAGTTATTACTTTCTTACTGTGACAAATATCTACTTTTATTCAGTGCTTACACTATGTCAGACACTTTATTATTTACTTTATGAGTTATCTCATTTAATCTTCAAAATTACCCTACAGTATGGCATTATGTTCATTTTACCAATTGTCACTGAAAAATCAGATAGTTTGCTTCTACAGCTCGTAAATGTTTTCACCCATAGTATTCTCATTTTAAACTCACAGAAACCTGTGAAATAGCATCATCATTTCCATTTTTGCAGACTAAGAAACACAGAGGTAAAGTTACTTTGTTGGGTCCCAAGAAAAATTTAAGATTCCTTATTATCATTTGCTTTAAAAGGCCTAACAACTGCTCCCCCTCATACGTCACACTCCTTCTATGTATATCCAAAGTTATTAGGAGCAATTGTATTATACAGATCATTTTCTTTTCTATACTGAATGATAAATTGAGGTGTGCCAAAATAATTAAAAGTCTTTATTTTGAAGATTGGCAGTAAATTGTAAGATTCTTTAAATGTTGAGCTTATCCATTCTTCCATTGAACACTGATTACCAGGAGAGCTGGTGATTTTAAAAGGCATTTTTATATAATAATTTCAACTTAAATGAGATTTTGAATATTTTAATAAGCTATGTAGTATTTTCAATAGAATCTATAATTGACATCTCAAAGTAAGGCTTTCCCTTTCATTTATTTATGCTTGAGCAAGTTTCTAAAGAAAATTTATAGGAAATGAATTTTAACATTTTAATTATTGATATTAATGTTTGACACCAAAAGTTGGTAAATTCAGTTTCCTAGAGCACTACCCTCTTCAAGGAGACACTTAAAAACCATATTGACCCAAACAAGTAGGTCAGCTTTTCCACGGAGCTTCTGAAACTCCCGTCTAATTGCTACTATAAATGTATTGTTTTGAATATTTTTAGTGTAATAAGATTTTTTTTCCATGGAAGCTGAAATTTATTCTTGGAAATAGCCTAAAGCCATCATGATTTCATAATAACACTCTAGCAAATGGCAGTTATGTTACCAAATAAGGTTTGAAATATTAATTGATCATTATAAACCTCATCAGCTGTATTTAAAAGGCTCTTTTTCCAGTCTTTTCCCCAATTCAGCTTAATTTGTATATTTTACCCCTAACTTGTGATTATTCTAATTCATATGACTGATTATAGTTGAATAAATGATCTATAAAGCAATCATTCTCTCTGCTGCTTCGCTGCTTGAATTATTCACATTTTATAAAATATACTTAATTAAAATTATCAATATTTTAATTGCAAGATTAGAAGGGGCAATCTAAGGAAAATATTGAAAAACTAAATTGTACCCTTGTCTGATAAAGTCTTATTTGAAATGAACCTTTAAAAAGTACAACATCGAGGGCTTCCCTGGTGGCACAGTGGTTGAGAGTCCGCCTGCCGATGCAGGGGACACGGGTTCGTGCTCCGGTCCGAGAAGATCCCACATGCCACGGAGCGGCTGGGCCCGTGAGCCATGGCTGCTGAGCCTGCGCGTCCGGAGCCTGTGCTCCGCAATGGGAGAGGCCACAACAGTGAGAGGCCCGCGTACCACAAAAAAAAAAGTACAACATTGAAAAAATGAGGCAAGACTCAAATCATCTTTTTGTTTTCCCAGTAAATGAGAAAAAGAAACTGCAGAGGGTAAGAACACTTACAGATTGAAGAACCTTAGAATAGTCTCATTGTGATAATGAAGAAACAATGGTGTATTCTCTGGACTAAACAAGGCACTGAGACCATTTTCATGAGGACACTCATGGTTCTGGAGATTCCTGCTGAGACTGGACTCCTTGGTGTGGCCGACAGACAGCTACGCCTGGAGCATGTAGTTGAGGTAATTTAGCATTAACTTAGCGAGACTAGTATCATCACATCCATTTTTGCATCAAGAACATTCAAAAACAGCAGAGATGTGTCCATGAAAAGTCTTCTACATCTAGGACAAATGGTTGAGGGGAAGGAAGAAAGAGAGAGAATGGGACTAATATCGTATGTTAACAACTTAATTTCAACCTCTTGTAGTTTGGAAGGACCACTAGAAATCAGGAACAAGTTTCTGTTCCTGTTTTCCAGCACTGCTCAGATGTAAATTATTACACCTTAAAGGAACCATTCTCCTTTAATGCCTTCGCTTGGGAAATTTTATAATGGCCCGGATCCTGCCAACAAATTCTGCCTTATCAGTACCATTTCTTATTCTTAAATTCAATACTCAGGTCAAACTTTAATTGCAATTTCCAAATACACCATTCATCTCACCTCCAGTCTTCGGCATTTGTGTTTTTCTCATCTTGTAATACCCTGCCTTCTTCACCTAGATAATGATCATGAATCCCTCTTGTCTCAGTTTCTATGTCATTACTTATGGAAACAAATTTCTAATGACTCACAAAACCTGTGCTGTCTCATCTAGTCTACCTGTACCCTGTATTTATTCCCATCTTTGCATTGAAAGCTCTTGGCTGTGAAATCTTATAAGCCAGATTTCACAAATACTGTGGAACTTCAGCAAAACCTGGGACTTGTCTGGCTCACTTCTGGTTTTTGTAATGTTAATACGATACTGGTACATAGAAGGTAATCAATGAGCATTTTTTTTTTATATGGGAGATTCTCAATGTGATTGTAGAGCAACTACCCAGCCCCTACTGTTTACAACACATTTGTGTGTAAACACATTGAGTTTCAACACAGGACATCAAGTAAACTTCCTCTTAACCTCCTTTGGTGTCTGACCATTTGTAGAGAAGACGCGATTGCAAACACATGACTGCATCTCCTAATATCTGACTACAAAACGACCTTGGGCTTTTCAAATATCTTAGAAATTATGCATTTGAACATGCTTAGGGAAAGGAATCAAGTAATATAAGAATCATATATCAAAAAATTAAATCTCTAGTAACTGAAAGATCCAACGTAAGTCAGTCTCCTGAGTCCAAGTGTGGTGAACTTAACTTTTTCAGAAAATGTTGATCTATTTATTTCATAGCAACAAGAATATCTGTAGTGCGAATTCCTCAGTTCTTGTCCCAACTGGTTCAATAACTAGCACTTTAACCTAATCACAAACTGATGGAGGAATAACACTATTTTCATTTAAAGACCTATGCAATGCATTTTTCAATGGAAATTCATCTAACATCCTTCTAATTTATAGTAGAATCAATGACTCCCTCACCTATGAACATTTATTCGCTTTGTATATGTTTCAGTTTTTTGAGGACAAAGAAGAGTAAGGTACTAGAGCCTCTGGGATTACCTGGACTGTTAATACAGTTGCATTCTGATAGCGGCAGTAATCACCTGGGTTTTGTGTGCTACTTTTCAATCCCACTCTAAAATGTCCAAATGATATTCTTTTCAGAATTGTAAATATGTCCACTCAAGCTAGTCATGTTCAGAGTTCAAACCTCTCTCACTATGTATTTTAGCTCTCACTGGGATCTGCTATTGCTCGGCTGTCAAGAGAGTTGTTAAAATTTTAACCCATGCTCTATTTGGAACTGCTTTTTCCTGTGGAATTTATCTCTATTGTGCAAGATGCAGTGGTATCCCAGCAGAGATGCAGGTGTGGATAGATACACTCAATCTACTTTGTACAACCAATTCTAGTATTTACAGTGTGTAAAATGAAATGAGATGAAACAAAATAAATTAACTAAAGATAAAATGGTAATGAAATCCAGCATAATATATTAAATCTGTACCCTGGATCCACAACCTCCAGGTCCCTATCCTAAGAACTTTGCACTTGTGTGATTAAGGGAAATTTACTTTACCTGTCTGTGTTTGTTTTCTCACTGGTAGAGTAGAGATTAAAATCATACTTCTCTCATAGCTTTGTTAGAAGTCTTACACTGGATAGTGTTTCTAAAGTTCTTAGAACAATACTTGGCACACAGAACTTCACAATTAGATTCTAAATTTTAAAATTTGCTTTAAGTAAGCATCTTTCAAAGTGCCTTCCCATAGGACTGCAAAATAATATTCTGCAGAAAAAACATAGTCACATTGTGACAAAATAATTCTGTACTAAAATTGATTTAGGTGATACCATCTTAACTATATTAAGTATATTTTTGTCTGCTGATTTATTACAGATATTAATAATAGCAGGTGAATATTGCAAGTCATGAAGAGGGGGTAGAATATGTATTGTTTACCAGTTTGTCTGTGAAATCCTCTTTTTGCATGAAGATTTTATTAATATCTCCCATAACTTGTCCCTCAAGTAACACAGATTGGGAGATTCTGTCTTAAAAGTATTGTGCTAATGAGGAATGTTCCTATATTTCATACTACTATATTTTAGATATATAAATTATCATTAAGCAAATTTTGCTATTTAATTATAATATCTCCCACACAGTGTATAAGTTATGAATAATGCACTTGCAATGCATAAAAAGATAGTATAGTTTAGAAATTACATTCATTTTCAACATTGAAAATTATTGAGCTATATATTATCAAAGCAAGAAATATTCTGGTTACCCAGATACCAGTAGGAATTAGTTCGAGTCCAAAGCAATTGAGGAAGCATGCAATACCAGGTCAGTCCTGCTCTGTTTTACACCATATTTGGGGGAAAAAAATCGACTATAGCTTTAGAAAATGCTTTATAAGTAAATAATTAATAAGAAAGAATTTAATAATCATTACTGGAATCAGATATGGAATGCTAAAGAGGTAATAGCAGATTTTGGTATGAAGATTGCAAGTTACAAGTTTTTCCTGACTTCACTTAAGCTGATCAGAGACATGCATTCATATTAGCATTATTCCTCAAGAAGAGCTGGAACATTGAAATTTCTTCTTTGGTTCATTTACCATCAATAAATAGTCTACATTATAATTATAAAGCATATCACAAAATCAAATTATTTAAGTATTTAAAAAGCCTTTTATGAGCATTCTTAGATAAAAATTTTATACTTTTATGTTTGTCATGATTGCATTTAAGAAAACAAGTTTAACAAATTAACATGTGATACTGTATGTTATGTTTTCTTATAAAAGTTAAATAAAATAATACATTAATAGTTTGTGTGTATATATATATTTTTGTATATATTTGTCTGCGTGTTTGACATCCTAGCTCATACAGCATTTTGTAATAGTTACATTTGATTTTTACAAAAACTACAAATTATGCATGGCATTATGAAGGGAGTCATTTAGATAAATAAGATTCAGGTTCAAGTATTTGATTCCTTATATAGAACTCTGCAATCCAACTGAAAAATCTCTTCATTGTAACTTGTATGTGAAAAATGTTACATCATATGGACTGTGACAATCTGTATGGATTTTGATTTTTAATCTAGGTATTTATTATCATTAGTAATTCTTATTAATGGAAAGTATTGAATGGGAAATTGAACTTCATCAACTCAATAAGAATTATCTATCACATTAGGTACATTGAGATAATTTTGTCAACTTGTTTTTGTTACTATTTATTGATATAAATAATTTACTGGGAAATAGCATTTAATTGTGCATTTTTAAATGCACAGTGTACGTAATCTGTTACCAGTCAATAGTTTTGTTATGATAACCAACTATCCAAACATTATAAACTATAAGAAATAAAATTATATATTTGATTTTGAGATTTCATATTTTTATTTGTAAAAGGTGTGATTACAAAAAACATCAAAGTCAGAACTAGCTCATCTTTTATTCAAATATTCTCTGGATCTATTAGTAGATGCTTTTTTTTGGTCCATTGGCAGTTTTTTAACATTGCCATGCCCTACTTCACGCTCTGTCTTTATGGTTGAAAGGCAGTGTCCACATAGTTGACTTTTCCATCATATTGTACACTGAACTTCTCCTTTGAGCTTTGTGCTATTTGGACATACAATCCTCTATCTATCTTCATTATTTCCAGCAACTTCAGTTTCTTTGATTACACATTCCTGATTTTTTCCCTCTTATCTTTCTAGCAAATATATATCGATCCTGCTTTGCTGACATTTCAGCCTCTATCCATTCTGAAAATATTGATATAACTAACAGCTCATTTCCAGGACATCTAGATGACATGGACATCCTAAGCAGAAAATACCCTCTTTGGATTTGCTGTCACATATATGCTTGTGGCTCGTAATGCACATGTCCAACACAAATGTCTTTTCAATCACCTACCTGCAATTCAAACATGTTATAAAATAAAATTAAGTAACATTTTGCTCAATAATTATTCATTCCAGGGTTCATTCTCTCATCAGATGATATCCAAATACATGTTTAAAGTAAAAAGTTCAGCTTCATCTTTGATGCCATCTTATTCCTTATCTTTCCACTTCTAGTCAGTTATCAAGCTGTTTCAATTAGTTCCCAGATATTTCTCCCATCCGTCTACTTTATTCCTCCCCTACTGTCTTTGGTAGTCTTCCTCCCCTCCAATTAATTCTTCTCCAAGTTGAGAAAATTATATTTTTAAAAGTGTAGATTGAATTGCAATTCTCCTTAAAGTCATCTAATGACTTTGCTTTATATATATAGAATAAAGATCAAATTACTTACCATGACTTGCCCACTAACTCATCAATAATTCTGCTATTCTGCATGTTCCAGACTCTAGACGTCTTCCAATACATTATTCTGTCTTTCTGTCTTACTTATGGGTTTTCACATACATACAGTACTCTAAACCTCTCACTTCATATCTCTCCTGATCTACATTACTCCTATGTTTATGGTACTGTCAGGTTAAGCATGCTTCTCCTGGAAGTAAGTTAGGAAGAGTAGAGGTAGACTTAAGATAGAAAAATTGCTCTAGTTGAGTTTGGAAACCACAAATTCATAAGGTTATGCTATTATGCATATATATGATATTTAGTCTGTGGTAGAAAAGAATGAAAATAATCAGTGCATGCATTGGCTTAGTGCATGCAAAATTTTTAGGATGACTATCCAATAAAAGCTACCCCAGACACTAAAGCAATGGCTTCAGATAATATTTTCTTTAAAAAGAAATCCCATGTCATATTATTATTTTTTTTATCCATATATCTTAAAAACTTAACAAACCTAATTTCTGGTCAGCTACCATTATCTAAAGCATGACATAAATAGGAGCTGTTTTCTACTATTAACTAATCGGTTCTCAGTGGAATCAATTAAATATCAAATACACATGAAATGATAGGACTGATTATCAGATGACTTTTGTTGTTGTTATTATACAGCCCCTTTTAAAATGTATAATAAGATTTTAAATATTGATTAGATGAAAGGACAATATTTTTTCTAAATTTTGTATTATAATTTAAGTTGTTATACTTTCCTCTTGCCAGCTTTTTTTTTTTTAAACATTTAAACAGGTGGCTCCAACTATCTGAGCATTGAATTAAAATACAAAAGTAAAATTTATCTCTACCTTGTCAGAGTATTTTGACTAACATTCAAGTAGATAGGTGGATAAGAGATGTGATTCCCATAATTTTGCTTTTGTTGTATTCTAATTTGAGTTTATGTTTTAACTTCAACCTTAAGAAATCTCCCTTTATTTATTTTTTTGAAATAAAATTATAGAACTTTAGGTCATTAATTCACTTGTTTGCTATTTTTGCCTAGATTTCCAGATCACTACTTGATGACATGTCAAACTGTGGGTACGTAACCTTTTGGTTTATCGGAGGTCCAACTCTCTTTGAGATTGCTGACTCTGAAATGTTTGTCTTTAGATTCAAATCTATATCCTGTTTCCCATCTCATTTTGGATGCCTAAAAAAGTGGTCTTTTTCTCAAAGCGAGCTTGTATTCATAGCTTTCTTTTGAATAAATTGCACCAAAAACTTTTAGGATAGTCAGGTTTAGAATTTCAAAGACTTTTTGGATTAGTTTGCTTCTATACCTCTCACATGTGAAAGGGTATACAGCACCCTAATGCAAATCTGTATTAGATGCTGATATTAGAAGTCCTTAAGAAGCAAAAGAGGAAATGTGGGTACCTTACTAAAAATAGACAAAAGAAACAATGGAAACACAGTCTCAGATTTAACTGTCTTATAGGTTCTACTTTAAAAATTCCTACTTAATCAATTCTATTCCTCACATTATCCATGCAATCAACTTCCTTTCCTACTTTTATGTGGCAGTCATTAATTCTTCTCATTCTAAGTTTGATTTTTCTTTTCTTGCACATGGAGATTTACTCTTGTCCCATAAGAACTACACTGGGTCATTTTACTTTCTGTACCCAATAAACCATAAGTTGAAGTGATGTGTGACACTTCTAGGCAGACCCTTAAGAGTCATTCACTTCATTCTAGCTTCCCTGGCTCTGTAACCATGGTAGTATGTTTTGAGATGCAGCTTCTGTCTGCCTGAATCTCTGAATAACCATGATAAGCAGAGACTTTTGGCTGACCTGTGATAGAAATGTGATATGAAGAAATAATTTTTGTTGTTTTAATCCACTCAGATTGGTATGTTTTTTGTTCCTTTCACAGTCACATAATCAAATCTTTCCTGACGTAGACTTTCAATACCAGTCTCCATTCTGTACTTATTCAACTTTTCTGTACATGATCATCTTAATCATCTCTCTAAAGCTCAGCTCCTACCATGACTTCAAACTATTATGTATCTCCTCACTACCTGGTAAGTTAAATACAAACTCTTTGGATCTAAATTTGGGATTTTTATATTCTCATTATTGCCACTTTGGCAGAAGTTGTGAAATATTTGGATGCATCAGATAAAACCAGAAAAGTCACAAGTCACAACTTGGCAAGTTTTAATTCTGTAACATTTGTTGAAAATGGGAGAAAACTTACCAGCATGGCATACAAGATTGACTGAGTCAACAGAAGGATTATTCTCACAAAAGAATCATTAATATGGGGGAAAATATCACTGTTTTAGTCTGTTTAGGTTGCTATAACAAAATAGTATAGATTGGGTGGCACTGGGGCTCCAGATAATACTAGCATCTCAGAAGATTATAGAGGCATGTAAATTAAGCAAAATAGGTAGAATTTTGTAGAAACTCAGTAAACCAGCAAAAGAAAATATATCATTATATGACGATCTTTTCTTCAAGTACTACATTCTTCTCAAACTCCTAAATAATGCTTTTAAAAATTAAGAAATTTTTATTTCAATTTGTTCTCTCCCTGTTCTAAAAGGTTTTTCTACTTATATGTAGGGATTTATTTACTCTGTCATCAGTTCTTTAACATTCTGTTTATAGTCCTCATAGTATTTTTACATCGTCAGTCTTGTTATAACACATATTCATTACATTTCTTTTATAAAAATTTCCTATTTATTGAAAGTAAGGATACCTATGTTAATCTTTTTTTAAGTCAAGTCCAATAACTTGCTTATTGCTAACATTGAATAAATAGCTACAAACTGATAATAGTCGTTGAACTGATAATTTAAATTTTAATTAAAAATGGTGTGCCACGATGTTTTCCTTTTGCAACTGGGATCTATACTCCAATCTTCTTCATCATTTTCTGTGTATTAAGTGGATGACCTAAATGGGCTACGTCAACCACCACCTGTGCAGAGACATCAAGAATGAGATTAGCGCCCTTATAAAAGAGACTTAGAGAGTGCCTGTCTCTAGGGCTGTCTATGAGCCAGGAAGCAGGAGCTCACCAGACATGGAATCTGATCAGGTGTCTTGATCTTGAACTTCTTAACCTTTAGAACTGTGAGAAATAAATTTCAGTTGTTTCTAAGCTACTCACTTCTATGGCATTTGTTACAGAAGCCCAGGCAGACTAAGACAGAAATCGGTACCAAGAAGTGAGTGTGCTGCTGTAATAAATATCTAAAAACGTAGTTGTCACTTTGGAACTGCTGGTTGAGGACAAGGCCAGAAAAGTTTTGAGGGGCACGCCAAAACCTATCTTACCATAAATAGACCTAAAAAAGGAGATTCTGGTAAAGGCCCAGAAAGAGAAGAGGACAGCTGTAGTGAAAGCCTTAGTCTTCTTAGAGAACACGTAAGCAATCCTAAACAAGATGTCAGTAGAAATATGGACAATAAAGACCATTCTGATGAGGTCTCAGATGGAAATGAGGAACATGTTTCTGGACACTGGAGGAAAGGTGTTCCTTGTTATAAAGTGGGAATGAACTTAGCTGAATTGTGTTCATGTCCTTGTGTTTTGTGGAAGGTAGAAATTGCAAGAAATGAAATTTAGTGTTTGGCAAAGGAAATCTTTAAGCAAAGTGTTGAAGAGCGACCTGGTTCTTCCTGACTGCTTATAATGAAATGTGAGATGAGAGAAATGACTTGAAGATGAAGTTGTGAGTCAAAAAGGAACGAGAACTTTAAAATTTGGAAAATTCTTATACAAGAATGAGAAAGGAATGAGAAAGTCTGTTTGGGAGAGAACACTAAGGGTGGGGCCAAATGACCATTCGATAAGAAGGTTTGTCAGTTATCTCAACAGAAGGCGGGAACTACTGTCCAAAGCAATGGAAGAATGATCCTGAAGGCAATTCAGAGACCAACAGGATTATCCCTCCTGTCACTGGGTTCTGAGTTCAACGTCCAGTGGGCAGACTGGTTTCAAAGGAGGGGCTGCTGGCATGCATGGGACCTCAGCAGGTCCTGCTGGCACCATCTCAAATGGCAGGCCCCACTTCCTACATTTGGAGCTACCCCGGGTGGGGCTTTGCCGGCCTCAGTGAAGGGCAGGCACAGTGACCACCCCCTCCAGAGGGAGCAGGTAGCAAACTTTGGCGGTGTCTTCAGTGCTTTCTCTGTTGGCACACAGAGTACACGAGCTCAGCCATGGGGGCAAGGCCGCCCTTACATAGATTTTGGTGGGTGGGGCCCCCACAGAGAGCCCTGGAGAAGGCAGAGTCAGCTCAGAGAGTCCAAATCAGAAGAGCTACCTGCTTCCCTGGAGAAGTGCAGGTCGAAGGGCCCAACTGGGAAGAGAAGCAGAAGCAAAACTGGAAGAATGGTAGGCATGGACTCCAGTGCCTGAGAGCCGAAGAGATTATTTTTTGAGCCTGAAGATTTAACGCTGTTTGTTCCATTACATTTTAGATTTATCAGAATCACTCCTTTCTGTCACTCCTTCATTCCTATTTCTCCCTTTGGGATTAGGAATGTCTCTCCTATGCTTGTTTCACAATTGTGTTTTAGAAGCACTATACAGCTATAGAAGAGTATGCCTCAGGGTGAATTACACCTTGAGTCTCACCCATATCTGATTTGGATGATATTTAGATTAGACTTTGGACTTTAGACTTTGAGTTACTGCTGGAACAAGTTAAGACTTTGGGAGATATGACAGTCGAATGAATGTATTTTGCCTATGAGAGGGACATGAATCTGGAGTCCAACACCAGAACGTTATAGACAATGGTTGTGTCCCCCACCAAATTCATATGTTGAAACTTATTCCCCAAGGTGATGTTATTCAGACATGGGACCTTTCGGTGATTAGGCCAGGAGAGTAGAAGAGTGCTCTCACTCCTACTTCCATGTGAGAACCCAGTGAGAAGTAGCCATCTATGAACCAGGAAGTAGCTGTCACGAGACACCAGATCTGTTGATGCCTTGATCTTGGACCTCTAGCCTCTAAAACTGTGAGAAATAAATTTGTTGTTTATAAGCCAGCCAGTCTGTGTATTTTGTCAGAGCAGCCAAACAGACTAAGACACCGTGGAAGAAATATCAAAGTAAGGGAGACGTGTGGATTCGTTCACTTATTCCCTTTAGTCTCTGTGAAATCACTATGGGCTGCCTGTATTGCTGTGTGAAATTCATTACTTAAAGTACACTGTACTTCACAAGTACACTGTTCTGTATTTCTGGATTCTACCAACGGGCCTGTGCCCTCTTCCCCGGGGAGGCTGTCACAGCTCCATGTGGCTAAAGAACGACGAATGCACCATCCTCTGGCTCCTCAGCACCCCATCTACTCTTTTGTAAATGACTCCTTAATCTGTTAATTATCTTACTGTGGGTGGGCTTTCTGTTTTATGATAGGTTGCTGATTGATATAAGTGTAGCTAAATATGGTCCAGTTGCTGAATATTTATAGTTAAAAATGGTTTCCATAGGGTAATATTTCATAAATTTGAGATACTATGTTGATACCATATTGAGTAAATTTATTTTGGGGCCAGAATGATAAAATAAATATGAAAAAAATGCTGTTAACAGTTTGGCTTACTGTTAAAATCTGTTTAAATATTAATAAAATCACACCTAGGAGATCATCCGTAGATATATTTCTACCATAAAAATAGTACCAACCCCTAGAGTGAGACTGCAGGCTCTACAAAACTTGAAAATGAAAATCGAGTATTTAGTCACAACTTCACTTACCATGTGTCTGTGACATACCCTGTTCCTTTCTCAGTTCTAGTATGTGTCCCAGCTGCTCTCAATAAATCTAGCCACGGGCTTCCCTGGTGGCGCAGTGGTTGAGAGTCCGCCTGCTGATGCAGGGGACATGGGTTCGTGCTCCGGTCCGGGAAGATCCCACATGCCACGGAGCGGCTGGGCCTGTGAGCCATGGCCGCTGAGCCTGCGCGGGAGAGGACACAACAGTGAGAGGCCGGCGTACCGCAAAAAATAAATAAATAAATCTAGCCACAATGATCATCTCTTTGTGGAATTATAAGCATTTCTTTTTATATACTGAGAACACCTGAATACAAAAATGATTGTCATTAAAATAAAATAGCCATTATCTTTGTATAAGCGGCACCATTCTGTCTAGTCATGGAGGAGGTCAGAATGTAATAAGTCTCACTCCTCAGGTTTTGAATGAGACAATAGAGAGATTAAGAATGAGGGGGCCGTGATGCATTTTTTATCTGAAAATACATTCATAAACGATCTTCGAATTTGTCCTTTTGGGTTGTGCAGTTTTGCTAAATGGCTCAGGTAGAGTTACTTCTTTTTCTACTGTCAGAGGTAAGGAGTCACATCTGATCTGAACACAAAAAAGAAAGAAACCCTACCTCCTTCAAACTTATTTAAGGACTCTTTATCTTCCTTTCTGTCTACAGATACACAGTCATTTAGCAATGGGAATTATGACACACTTTGCCTATTTATTCCCTTGATAACAATATTTTGAATAACAATGTGTGAATTTAGAATTCACAATAATCTTTAGAATACTTTATATGCTTACTAGGGTTGTTACAATCCACCTATTATCTAAGCATTTCTATTTTTATGTGTGGGTATGTATGTGTGTCAGTGTTCTTATTCTTATCTATTTATTAATATTTTTGTTCCCAGATAAATTTTAAGCTAATTTAAAACTAGAATCTCTATTATATTTCACTTTAATTCAGTATTTCATCTGGCGTAGTGTAATTCACATACAACAAAACAATGGTCCATAAAAATATTAATAATGCTAATATTTGTTGAATAATCCACATGCGTTAAATTTTAATTAGCAGTTTACTTACATTATTTATTTTAATACTTATTTCAACCCTATGAAAAAGTTACTTTATTTCAGGAATATTAGAATGTTTTAATTAAGAAATTAAGGATCATTGAGATTCGGAAACTTGACTATTTTCACATATTTATCAAATGAAAAAACCTTATAATGTTGGTGATATTGACAAACACTTGATGGATTATTAGAGAAAATGGTATATTTTACTCCATTTCCCCAGAGAGTGGAACTGATCTTTGACTCATTAAAAAAAAAAAAAAAAACAGAGTTTTCTCAGCTAAAACTTTCCCAGTCATCTGCTATAGCCAATGTCTTATCATGTTAAACGTTTGCTACCATGATTAACTTATCTTAATAAATCAAGTACTGTTATAATGTATATGTGATCTCATTTATTTAAAACTTAAGAAAATAAATATTAATCAACCTCAATTGTTATAAATCACAGTTTCAAGGATTCATCTGTTTCTATAAATAAGACAACATCAATTCAGCTATAACACAAATATAATTATTATAATGTTTACGGGTATTTGCTTATATTTTAATTTCTATTTTATAGCAATATAATGAAAATATAACAACTTGGACTTCCCTGGTGGCGCAGTGGTTAAGAATCCACCTGACAATGCAGGGGACATGGGTTTGATTTCTGGTCCGGGAAGGTCTCACATGCTGCAGAGCAACTAAGCCCACGTGCCACAACTACTGAAGCCCTTGCACCTGGAGCCTCAGCTCCACAACAAGAGAAGCCACTGCAATGAGAAGCCCGCACACTGCAAAGAAGAGTAGCCCCCACTCGCGGCAACTAGACAAAGCCTGTGTGTGGCAACTAGAGAAAGCCTGTGTGCAGCAATGAAGACCCAATGCAGCCAACAAAGAAAAAGAGAGAGAGAGAGAATTAAAAGAAAATATAACAACTTGTGGTCGGCATATTCCTTAGATATCTCATGATCACATAAAAACAATTTTACTGAGAATAATGAAAGAGAAGAATATACTGCATATTGTCCCTCTAAACTTTTTTAAATGATTTAAATTACAGCTGAAATTCATATTACTCAGTATTATTTAAAACAATATTTTTATTAAAGCAATTGAGAAAAGTGTACAGTATTTTCCTAGAACTATTAACGTTCATCTACATTATAAGCAGGTGGATTTTCAGTATAATTCAGTCATAATAAAAATGTAAGTCACTATGATCTTTTTTTCACTTTAGACTTAATAAAATTTGGTATTCCTTCAGTTGTTAGGATTAAAATATACAGAACCAAATATAAATAAAATATATTCAACTTCAATGTAAAATCAACTTTACCAAAGGGATATTTTCCTAACTCAATTCTTCCAAACCTAGGATAGTGTGTTGTACAGATGCATCAAGAGAGGGCCATACAATACATAGTTGTTAGAATCTGGAACACAAATTCCCAACTTCTATTTATGAATCTGTAAAACTAATAACTGTCCTTTAATATTGGGAAGTATAAATCATTTTGTTAAAACAATTTAAAATTTTAATTAAATCAATAATCCTCCCCATAAATTTGTGCTATGAGTAGTTTCTTCTTTACTTTCCTCCTAACTTATTTTCAGATATAATTCTAAAACTCCTGCTACATTCTAAGCAATCAAATTAGAAAAAGAAGCAAAAAAAAAAAAAAAAAAAAGGCAACAAATAATACCTCCTGGAGAAAAGTTAATAAAAATTCTTTATTATTCTGTTGGTTGATAATAAAGAATTTTTGTTTGATCTCTTTATAACTCAAAAAAATAAAATAAAATGATCGAAATTTATAGGCATGAAAATTGCTTTTTTACTGTTCCCTATCATTGCAGTTCATGACTTCAGAGAATATTTATATTTGCATTTTCTGGAGTTGCAAAGATGTCTGTTTTAGTAAGACAATTAACTGTTCAGCCATAGTATAAACTTTGACATGAATAATATCTGACACAATAAGTAGTCAATTAATATCTATGCAATGAATAAGTTAATAAGCATAAAATAAGATAGATTTAGCATCCTACATAAAATATACTAAATATGATTGATCTCTTTTCATATTCTAGTAAATACTATTGGCATATAGCATTATAAATCAGTCAATTCAAAATAAAAAGTATGTGACTTTAAGATAAATGACAACCTTAATTCAATTTTAGTTCTTTCATAATGTAGCACTTATAAGTACCTTTAAAAAATATATGTATGTGGGCTTCCCTGGTGGCGCAGTGGTTGAGAGTCTGCCTGCCGATGGAGCGGACACGGGTTCGTGCCCCGATTCGGGAAGATCCCACATGCCGCAGAGCGGCTGGGCCCGTGAGCCATGGCCGCTGAACCTGCGCGTGCGGAGCCTGTGCTCCGCAACGGGAGAGGCCACAACAGTGAGAGGCCTGCGTACCGAAAAAAAAAAAAAAAAAAAAAAATATATATATATATATATATATATATATGTGTGTGTGTGTGTGTATATACACACACACACACACACACACACACTAGTCCTAATCATAGTCTAACTCAGTGTTGTCTGAAGGATGACAAAGTTTGCAATTTTGATACTATAAAACTTGGGGCATGTAGAAAAAACTTACCTGAGAAATGGGAAGTCATTAAAAAGATTTTCTATAAGGTGGGAAACTAAAAGAGGATGTTATATAAGAAATATTAAAACTAAAAACTGAAAGATATAATTTGTAACAATCTTCCATGCTTACCTTTTCTTCATTACATTCATTCCTTAGCCAATAATTTTTATGCATACTTAGTGTTTGAAACTATATAAAGAACTGGAGTATGAAATATGCTTATACAAAGTTGGAGCTACTCAAGTGTTTTAGGAGCTTAAAATATGATTATGCCTATATTTCAGAATGATTATAGGAGAAGGAAGGTATGCAGAAATGAAGTTGAGGTAAAGACCATAGAGAACAGATCAATCAGGACTTTACCGCGATAGTACAAACAAGCCGGCAGAGAGTCTTGAGCTATGGCAGTGAAGAAGAAGCAATTTCAATGAATTTGCTTTATGACAGTCAACTAAAATATGCAAAATCATTGTCCATATAGATGAAGGATTTGAAGGATGTAGCTCTCTCATATAGGGGTAGTAATATGTGAGATTACATGTCTCTATATAATATAACTTTGAACACGTGCATGTATTTGGCAGTTCTTGGGACTGGTTATGTGTCCAATCAAAGCTTATGAAAAAAATTTTAAGCTGATGAAATAAATTTTAAGCTGATGAAATTTCTGTGGATCTAATTAATTTCCTAAATCATTTTCAAGGCTTGGATAAATAGTTCTCAAGGTAAAATAGTATGACAATGAAGAAACAGTGCTATAGAACATAAAGTTTTGAATTTCAGATAGAGGGTTTTTTGTTGCTTTTTATTTGCTCTGTTTGTGGTATATCTGTCTGTTTATCCAGCTGTATCTATCTCTCAGTTAATAGCTTAGCTATTATATCTTTATTTTGTTACTGATTTCCCTGAAGCCTGTGATGAGTACAGATACCAGAATTTAAATCCAAGTGGAAAATTATGATGCAATATGGTTTTTACAAAGTAGGTACCTGGATCAAATAAAAATATAGTTTTTATTGATTCTGATACTCCTAGTTTTAGTAGACATAATCATCTGCTGTTTAAAATCTTCCAGTGAAGAGCTATTTTAGTAAGATATGGAACATGTCAATGCCACATGCAACCTGAATATATTATTGTAATTCCATTAATTGTAACAAATTTGTGATGTCCTTGAAGGCACCTTATTTTATTCGGCTTTATAACACCTGCCTTTAGCATGTAGTTGGTAGTCAACAAATGTTTGCTATTTTAATTATATAACATATATTATCACAAAAATAACTGAATAAAATAGAGTAGTTAAATATTTAACACTTTAAAACAATTATCAAAATATTTTGCAAATCCAACTACTTCAGAAAATTGTTTTGTATTTAAATCTAGACATGTCCTTTGACCTAGTAATTTCACTCCTATGTATATATACAAATTTGTACATAGGTGGAAAAAAAAAAGCATGTACAGGGATGTTTTAGAGGCATAAATATTAATAGCTCAAGCTGTAAACAAGTCAAATGTCATAATATAATGGTTATAATGCATATATTATATGTATAATCTATTTGCTATATTATATATTTATCATAACTAATATATATGAGGACTACAGTTATAGAAATAGATATGTAAGATATATATAGTTATAAATAGACATATATTATGAAGCTTATAAAGTTTAAATACAAAATAAAATATTCAGTAATATGTTGGTACATGATTTTTAAAAAATATTACATATTAATCTCAATTGCCCCATTCTTCCCCAAATTGTAGGTACTATAATTGCATTCTTGTGCATCTATCTAAGGCAAGGAAATGCTCACACATGCACATTTCTTTTTCCTCTTAGTTTTTCAGTACTTGGTATTCCAACCAACTGATACTATTTGACTTTCAATATTATAAAGGAGACAATCCATGGACTCACTTTACTTCTCATCTTTGTTCTTCCTCAGCTAATTTGTTTTAATTTGATCATATCCACCTGGTTAGAAGACAGAACATTTGCTATCCTTCTGTTGCTCTAATACTCATATTTGTTTTAATATTTACTTTTCATATAAATATATTCAATTATCACTGCTTGTCCTTTAGCTGTAATTTCCCAAGTCATTTCTTGGTTGCTTAAAGCTCATCCTTTAGTAATTTCCCAAGTCATTCTCATGAACACAAAATGAGTTCTTGCATGTTTAAAATAATTTTTATATTGGCTTTATACTTGAGGAAATTTGAACTGATTGTAAAATCCATGGATAACACATTCCTTCTCTAACTATACAGTAGGAGTAACTCAATTGGACTGTGATTTTGAAGGTTGCTTTTGAGAAAATTGAGACCAGCTGTATTATTTTCCCTTATAAGTAAAGTTATTTTTTAAAAAACTTGATGCTTTTTAATTTTAGTGTACAATGGCTTTATCTGAATATGACAGTTAACCATTTTTATTTAATTTTTCTTAGCACATTGAATAACATACCAATATGTAGATTCATATAGCTGTGTTCAGAGAAGTATTTGATAGTTTTAATAGCCCGTTAGAGAGATGGGGAGAGAGGAGACAAGAAGATTCCTCCAGGAGCAAAAATTTAGTTTTTTTATTTGTTGCTTTAGCGTTCTTCAGGATAGAGGGTGGAACATATGAAGACAGTCGGTAAAAAAAAGGAAAAATAAAATTAATTGTACAAGGGAAAATGCTGGAAGTGGATCCATCCTTCACAACAAACAAAGAGACTTCCAAACTGGTAAACATATAAATTAAAACAAATAACCAAAATTATAAAAGGAAGTATAATTTACAAAAGTATAGAAGTATATGTTAGAATTAATATGCTAATTTCATAAATCTCTCTCCTCAAACTAAGTATATAAAATCAATAGTTTTTCAATATACTGACTCTATCTAGTTTGGAAATATAATTTAAAATATATAACAATCATATCTCAAGCTTAGGTGAGATTCAAGTATGGACATTCATTTCAGGAAAACTTGTTGGAAGCCTGCCAAAAATTGTTCCTGGGGACCAAGTAACCTCTTATTGCTTTGGGTCTGGACAAATATTGGACATTGATAGGGTGCCCTCAAGTCTCCTGTGAGAAAAAACTACTTAAGACAGAAGCATAAGACTCAATATACTTGGCTCATTTAGAAATCCCTAGCTGAGGCTGCAAGGGCAGGTAGTGAGTGGAAGGACCATTTTGTAAATCATGCCACTGAAGTTGCTTTTAAGTGATACAAATCATTGGAATCTTATATGCCTGGGAGAAAGGGAGAATTAATAAGATGCCAAATGAAGAGGCAAATCATGCATTTGAATTAGAGAGAGAGAGGGAGAGAGAGAGAGAGAGACCATCTATAAAACTCCCTACAAAATCCAGGCACAAGCAGCTCTGCTTCAGAACTGATATATTAGAAAGATGTTCTTCCATTTACCTTATAGATTCAGTGCCTTAATTGAAGTGTTAAAGTGAATATCCAGTATTCAGTGAGAACACACTTGGTCATGTAGAACCTGGGAGATGCTTAGTTTGAGAGAATTTATTCAAAGAGGACTTAGCAGATATACCTTAGAAATATGTTTCTATAAACATATGGCATAAAGAAATAGATACTCATATGAATACATATACATGCAAATATATGCACATATGTACATATACATATATTTGCACACTGGTAGATACATAAATAAGAATGTATATACGTATGTATTGTATAGTAACACATCTAAGCTAACATATACCTGCTCATCTGTAAAAATCATTATTCCTGTTCATTTATAAAAAATAAAGAAGATCTAGGCAGAGGCAGAGAAGATAATATTTGAGGTATCATTATTTAAGAATGCCAAAAATGTCCTACTCAGTATTTCTTAGACTGTCTTAGCAAAGAGTAACACCTTCAATGCAATAATTGCAAAAAATATTATTGGAGACAATACCATCTGGATTGAGACAGCTGGATTTGAATCTTACATCCAACAGTTACCTCCAGAGAGTTACCTGACATTTATTTCTAGGGCTCTATTTTCACTTCAATAAATAACAAAATACAGCTCCAAATATGTGCTATATAAAAATAATGGTCCACAACAGTGAGAGGCCGTATACTGCAAAAAAAAAAAAAAAAAATAATGGTCACATTGGTGTCTCTAAGTGGTAACTATTATCACTCTTCAATTACACTTTTCACAACAAAATTTAAATTGTAGCCATACCTGAAAAATATCAGATATTTTTCAGATTCATAATTTAATTTTGACTGTTTATTAATAACTATACTTATTAATGCATCATTATAAAACAAATATTTATTTGTTAATTTCTATTTCTCACATACATGACAGTGAATAAGACACTGTTTTTACTTTCAAGATGCTGCCAAACTCATGTGGGAGACAAAAATCAATAGAAAATTTAAACTATTGCAAAAATCAATTTTAATATCTATATAAGTAAAAATGTCTCAGTTGTAAAAGAGAAACTTTCAGTCAGTTTTGTAAGCCTTTGGAAATGAGGGCTATACTGTTTCCAGCATAATATAAAGGAGATAGCTAGCTCGGGGAAGGGAGAGAGAGTGTCAGAGACAGGAAGAAGATAAAAAAGTAGAAATGCCACAAGAAATTAATTATGGCTGGATCATATAGTTTATGATAAGCAGAGTCATGGCATTCAATGCTATCTTCTTCATAAAAAGTAGATATTATGCTAAAGATGAGAAGATGCTGGCTGATGGACTTTAAAAATGTGCAGTAAGAACTGAAGTATTACATTTTGTATTTTTGCATTATCAATCTGAATTCACTGTGAAGACGCTGAATAGAGAATAGCTTGATTGTAGTGTGGGAGACTTAGTGACAGCCTATTTTAATTATTCAGACAAGAAATGACCATAAGCTAAATTTAAGGAATGGAAAATTCTGATAAAAAGTAGATGATTTCAACTTTACACATTGCTAATGGTGTCTCAAATAATGCAACCACTTTGGAAAAGTTTTACAGTATAATATAAAGTTAAATATACAACTATCTTTGATTAAGCAATTCTATTCATAGCTATTGAGCCAACTCTATGTGTATATACATATATACATATGAACTTCTATATATCTTAAAACTTTTATAAATATGTGTATATATATATTTCACAAAGATATTTACAAGAACATTTTTAACAACTTTATTTGCAATAGCCAAAGACTAAAAACAACAAAAAACAAGAAAGTCTATCAGGGGAAGGATGAATAAACAAATTGTTGCATAGTCATACAGTGAAATATTACTCAGCAATAAAAACAATGTAGTGATATACGTAACCTCATGGATGAAACTCACATACATTATGTGAACAGGAGAACAGACACACATGCACACACACGTAAGAATATTACAGTATTTCTCATTTCATATGAAATTTCTCAATTCTTTCAAATTTGACCCCTCATTTATTATAAAATTGTTTCAAATTGTATATATTCAATTGCTGTGAATATTGGCTGTGATGAGCCAACAAAATAGAAAAAAATGGAGTGAATTATATTAGCAAACATATCACAAAAGGCAAAAATTAAATATTATTGCTGAAATGCAAGTGGCTAATTTGACTTACACAAATGTGGAATAAATAAAGGGACATTAAAAACAGTCATGTAAAACGAATCATTAAGGCCAGTATTCCAGGTATCAAATATTTATAAGAAATTGGTCATATTACACTCTTTGATTCTCTAGTTTCTTGTCCTCAATAGAATGGTCAAATATAACCATGATGCTCCCCCAACCCCAATAATGACTTGACCTTGCCTTTGAAACCTCCTCTAATCTGCATCACAATCTGATTGAATGCATCCTCTCATCCTCTCTCAGTCCTTTCCTAATACAAGCCCGAAGTTCTAATATTTTTTTGGATACTGAAAAGTGAACTTCATACTCCTTCTTGGAGAAAATCTCCACAAGTTGGTTTCCCAAGCATGACCCTTTACCCTCTTCTCTGTGTCAGTTCCCTTTTTGCACTTCAATATATTTATTGTCTCTTCTCAATAGTTTTCCTCTAAGATACTTTACTATCGACATTTTTCCATGTCTGCATGTGGAAGGAGAAAACCCATTCAAAACCACTAGCTTCCACCTTTATTAAAATGGTACAATGTGGACAGCTCTATAATGAATGCCATGGGGGACACGATCAGATTTCAGAATTTATAGGGAAGATTGACAAAGATCAAGTACAGGTTTGTACTGAGAATTTTTCACTATTCAAGTTCTTGGAAGGTATAAAGATATTCAGATATTAATATAGGACAAAAGTCATCAAAACTGGTGTCACAGATTAGAAGTCATTGATTGGTCAGTCCTGTGTTTAACAAGATAGATGGAAAAAGTAATAGTGGATGAATGGCTTGCAAGGGTCAAAGTGAAAATTGTTTAGTTTTTCTGGGATTGAAACACTGAGAAATGAATCTTGAATCTGCCACATGCACTTTCTGATACGTGAGCAAAATATTTATTCTCTTTGAGTCCTTGCTTCCTCACTATAAAATATGAGTAAAACTCATTTCATAAATAGTTCAGAATATAGGTAAGATAAAATATGTACAATACTTAATAAAGTGGCCTATAAAAAGCAAAACATGGAGTGGCAACATTTTTATTAATAATGAGTGTTTTTTGCTTTGTGATTTGTTTTTGTCTTAAATTGTCTCATATTAAGTTCACCGGATACTTGATGAATCAAAGTTTAAAAAAATTAAAATTGTTGTGATTATTCCATCTGTTGCCATGCCTTGTCAAAGCTCCCTCCAGAACATTTCTGAGACCAATTCTCTGCAGTGCTTCTTTTATACTTTAATTCTAATCTGTTTTAATGAAGTTGTAGTGGCGCAAAGGTAATTCCTTACTTTTAGTCTCTAACTCATGTTAACAAATGTATGTGTCAATGACGGATGAGACTTCCCTAAGATTAATCCTAATTCTGTTCAAAATCTTCAATGGCTCCTTATTTCTACAGTAAACTATTCTTTAGTTTTGCATTCATGATTTTCTCTTGAATTTATTGTCTGAAATAATTGGCCCTGTTTGATTTCTAAGGCTGCTTCTTATGTAACTTCCCTACCAACCAAATTGATATACATCTTCCTGCAAACTGTGTCCTGTAATTTCTTGCAACCCTTCCTTTACTTATTTAGTTCACTTTATCCAGAACTCCTTTTTTTTCTGTACAAGTTAAAGTCATATATATACTGAAGCCTTCCAAATTACTATCGTGTTATTCTCAAAATTTTCTGCAGTCTGTAATATTGTGGTAAATCTCTCCCTAATCTGAACTTCCATAATACCTATTCTATACCTTTCAAACATGTAGATAATTCTAAATTTACATTTCACATTAATACATCAATTAGGCCAAGCTTCTTGAGAATGGGAGCTATCTTTGATTCCTTTTTTGGTCTCCTCAACCAGACCTAGAACACTTACACATCTCAGTAATGAAATGGCAGAATTTTTCTTCTGCCTCCAAGTGCTGACATCATTCTAATATACCACCTGCCCTCACAAAGCAAGGGCTTGCCATTCTACAGTATAACTGACTTGTAAAAATTAGAGTTGCAGATTTCCAGCACTCTGACATTTCTTGAAAAAAGGTTCAGATAATCTTTCTTTAGAATATCATTTGTGCGTATAGGATATCTCAGGTATTATGCCTATAAATACAAATGAAAAAATAACTGAAGGTGAGAATCTGTAAATGTACTTCTCAATGCAGCAAGATTTGTTTTGTAGATGATTGGTGTTGCTCTAAGATCAAATATTGTCAGTGCTTTTTGATCATACTCATCCAAGGGCAGTTTTTGCAGGATAACAGTTTTCTCACATCTCACCCTTAGATGAGTACGTTGGCTTACTATAAAAGCTGAGCTGCTGGGTTATGTCTACTCTCAACAGTACTGATCGAATGTTGAAAAGACTGCCAAGAGGTTTGACATTTAAAGTGCATTATTTTGCAAGCTTTGGGAGTGGTTGGCCTATCCTGAAGTAGTCTGTGATCCATGATGAAAGTTTAACCAACATCTTAATTCATCGATGTGACTTTTACTGATTCAAATACACATCTGTAAAACGCAGTTTCGTGATATTGGTTTAACAAGAATTTTTTAAGACAAGACCATTTAAAATTTTTTTCATTTGCATCTATTCTTCTTGATTGATAAAAAAAAATATCATGGTATGTCCCTGAGAATTGGAAAACATCACGATGAATTACAAAGGCTTGACATGGGAAGATTTGATTTCCAGTGCTAATTTCACAGCCTAAAGTTTATGTGATTTTTTTGGACAAGTTAACTAAAAATTTTTAATTTTATTCCTATAAACTATGATACTGGAAAAATAAAATATCTGCCTGTATTATTTTTCAGAAATTTAGGTAAAAGTAATTGAAATAACAGATGTGAATATGTTTTAGTTTGTGAACTGTAAGGTGAGGTAAGTACACTGTGAATTTACTAATTAAAATTGAAACAATAAAAAATAATAGAACATTTGAGACAATGTTCAGTAGTTATAAAAGTGGGTATTTTTGATTTATTTTTTATTTTATTTTTTTCCAATTTTAAATACAGTTTTATTTAAGACATTGCATTTTCCACTTACAATACAGTGCTTGTAAAGTACAATGTTATTTCCTTTCCCTGTGCACACATTCCACGTTCAAGTATCAAGAATGCCCAGTTTACTATAGCAGCTCAACTTTAAAACTGCCACAGAATTTGCTATAAATTTGGGTCCTTCAATGTTTTCTGTGGAACAATGCTATTGGATTTATTTTTAAATCATTCTCACAAACAGTATTTTCGAATTTTCATTGACTGAATAAAGCAGTTTAAGATAGCAGATATCAAAAAGAATTCATGTATTACTATAGATCAAATAAACACATACGAAAAACTTTAGACTTCAAAGCAAATGAAAAGGTTTTGAGAATGTGGTAATAGACTAAAAGTAGGGACGAACTCAGTCTGAGTCATGATAAATCAAAGAAGACATCAGAGGTCAGTTTTATCTTGAGATGGCCATTAAGTAGTTTGTAGAACATATATTGTATCCCCCAAATGAGAGAATCTTATAAATAAAGAAGAAAAAAATCAAGGTGTATTTTGTGAATGCCAAGGAAAAGAAACTAGCTGAAATTGATGAAGAGAGTGAAAATCAAGCTTGAATTAGTTACAAATCTTCCACAGACTAAAGTTTGCAAGATTTTGGAATGAAAAGTATTCCTGCAAAGCATAGTTCTTGCAGTGGTCTCTGACCAAAAAACAATGAAACAACCCCTGAAAGAAAGATGTAAACCACAAATGAAAAAACAACAACAACAAATGCCATGTTAATTGTATGTTTCTTGGTCCAGTTGAGGAACGGGTCCAAGCCAGAATGATATTGTGACTTTTCAAGTTTCAGTGTTATCTTTAGTTTCAGATCATTTCCAAATACATTATACATATATATAGGGATTACATGAAATCTGATGATAAAGGATGATTGTAAAACAACAAGTATTATAATGTCAGCTATACTCCTTATGTTCCAAAAAGGCTCTTAGTAGCCCTGATACTAACCTGGCATCAACCACAATAATAAACCTGCCTCTGGCAACTATTCCTCATCCCCTTTCCTGGTGTGTATTGAGTTCAGGATTAAAATTCAGTATTTTTAGAATATTTTAGAGATGGCTTAACTCTCATCAGCATAAGTGGATTTGTCCCTGAGCGAGGCAGATAATAGAACGAGAGGAGCACGAACTGTGGATAAAGTGGCCTGGGCTGATCTGCAGCCCATGTATTGCACGCTTTAGGAAAATGACTTTTCCTCTCTAAGCCTCAGTTTTCACCAGTGTCAAACAAAGAGATTCAAATGTCTCTCAGAAGTTACTTATGAATACAAAATGAAATATTCTTTATTTTTCTAAGTACTTAGCCTAATGCCTGGTACATAGAAAATGTGCACTATTATAAGGTGACTAATTATCCATCACTAGAGCCCAAGATGAACTCACATTTCCCCAAAACAGTCTTACCATGAATTAGATGATAGAAAGTAGTCAATCTCTTTTTATATTGAGAGCAACTGTAGCGTTATGGGGCTGAGAAGTCATATTTAGACTGTAAATTAGGTTACAAGCTCTTTGCAGTCAGGGACAAAGTCTTATATGATTTTTTCATCCCCAGTGCCTAGCAAAGTGTCCAGTAAATAGTAGATGCAATAAATGTTTGATGAATGCAGCTATTAAAAGGAAGAAGGAAGGGGCTTCCCTGGTGGTGCAGTGGTCGAGAGTCTGCCTGCCGATGCTAGGGACGCGGGTTTGTGCCCCGGTCCGGGAAGATCCCACATGCCACGGAGCAGCTGGGCCCGTGAGCCATGGCCGCTGAGCCTGCACGTCCGGAGCCTGTGCTCTGCAACGGGAGAGGCCACAACAGTGAGAGGCCCGCGCAAAAAAAAAAGGAAGAAGGAAGAGCCAACAAACGCTTTCTGCCCATCAGTTGCATCAAATGGGAATAGACCAGTTTAGATAACCTTAGCTGTTGAATGAGAAGCAAGTCCGAAGGGCCTGACGCAGCCAGCTTTCAATTGAGCTGTGATACTCTTCTGTTCATTGGGGAACTGAAACACTCATGCCGGGCTGGCAAGTTCTTAGAACATTTCTACCCAAAGTAGCTGTTATATATTATAACCTAATTGCTATTGTTTTTCTGCAAAGGTTTTTTCCACTATATTGTGCAACGATAAGTTTTATAAAAGTAATACATATATATATGTTCCTTTCTTAATGCATGCGAAGGAAAAATATTTATTTCACATATTAGTAATAAAAATGCACAATTTTTCATTACTCATATGGAAGAAGCATTAACATATTAGGATCATTCATATAAAGTTGACTAGATGGAAAATATATTAAATGTTAAAAAAATAATTGTTCAATGGGAGGAATATTAGGGTAGAGCTATTACTCTGTGAGCAGATACATACCAGAAACAGCCCCACCATATGGAAGTTGGAAACATTTCTATACTGAAGGCATATCACAGTACCTAAACCTATGGAGAAAAATACCATTTAATAACCATCTTATAGCAAATTTAGGGGGTTTATGTTAACACATAAACTCAGGGGCATACAATTTTAATGCTTTAAATGATCTAGAGAACATAAAACCCAATTTGCTCACATTATTAAAAAAAATAACTTAAAATTTTAAAAAGTCAGGTGATCTGAAGTTTATAATCTGTGAACTCAGTCTAGAAGTAAAAAAATTGCCTCTTAATACTTTGTTTATTCCACTATCGTTTTCCAAAAGGGTTATAAACAAGATGGTTTTAATTGGTACATTGTAAATGTTTTGTGTTTATTGAATGTTTATTTGAACAAAACAGTGGCCATATATTTATTTAATTTGTATTTAGATAATAAATGCAATGAAGTGATGAATTGGGCCATTGGGATTTACATGTATACACTGACGTGTATAAAACTGATGACTAATAAGGACCTGCCGTATAAAAAAAATAAAATTCAAAAAAAAATTGCAATGAACAGTCCACTATATGACCAACACTGTAACTTAGTAAAATTTCTTGTTCCAACTCTCTTTCGATATAATTATGGTAGAAATTGTGGTTGAAACCACGGTTGTTGGAAGATAGTCTGTATAAACATAAGTAAACCTATGCTTACTGAATTGTGTTAAATGACCATTGTAGGTCATTCTAGTTTACCTGGAAAACAAGCTAACTAGGACCAGTGGATACTCCCTTTTCTTAATAACTCAGGCAGCATTCTCTCCAGTCTATTGATGGTTTTCTCCTCTGTGGCAGGAAGAGTTACCACTCACCTCCCACGCAGCACAAATTCTTCAAGTTCTAGGCAGCTAGATTTTTCTTGACAACTCCTAGAAACAACTAAATGCTTAGTGCCCAGAAATTCTCTTAATCTTCTGACAGACCAGGTTGCTTTCTTGCCTGCCCTGTATAAAAGAACAATGGTATGGAGAGAGGCCCTCCTCCACTGAATGCATGCCTCTTTGGGATGATGAATGAACCTGTGATTTCTATTATTTGAAATTGACCCCAAAGTTTTCTCAATAAAGACTTTTTCTCAAGTCAAACTGTATGATATTGAGGAAGTCATCTGACTTTACATGACAGTGATTTGAGGAAAAATTTAAAATAAATTATGGTAGAGGTACTGTGTGCATATATTACTACATAAATGGGATGCTGGGGTTTTGTAATGCTAACAGCTAGAAATCATTTCAGGTTGTAAGAGGGACACTTAAGGAGCACTGGCATATGCTAATGTGCAGACTTGGAGGCTCAAAGGTGGTCAATACTGTACAACTGAGCATTGATGGAAAAGGATCTGCCAATAGGTGAGTGGTTCAAGTAGAAATCTGACCTTAGAAGAGAGTCAAAATGCATTCAAAAAAGAGAGAAAGACCTAAAGCTCAAGAAAGACTAGATCTTCTTAGTAAGTTAGTAAGAGACTTCATATTTACATTGGAAATATAACACAGGAGTGGAATTGATCATAGAAATGAAGCAAATGGAAAATTGCAACCAAAAGATAAGGGCAAAAAGCAAGTCTGTCCTGAAGCTAAATCACCACTTCTGTTAATCTGAGCTGTTTAATATACTCTTGACTAGTATCACAAGTTCCCTTGTCTTTATAATATGCTTATACCTATACAGGTAGTAAAGGATATTTGGATATTTAAAGTGGCTAGATTCCAGAGTTAGGAATTTGGTTAACTGATGCAGTGTTTTCCAAAGTATGGTCCACAAGCCTCCTATATCTGAATCACTTGGGAAGTTGTTATAATGGCTCTTACCTCATCCTCCAAACCTGTTAAATCAAGCAGAATTCTGGGAGTGGGTCTTGGCAATCTGCATTACTAACAGGCTTCTCAGGTGACTCTTAAGTATAATATTGGAGAAACTTAGACCTAAGCAGATGCTATTGATTGGACATTTGACTAAAGAGAAGGTTACATTTCTAGAGAAAGGTATGAGATATCAATCACAGATATCTTTAAATATAGGATTTAAAAAATCTGCTCCAAGTAGATAAGCATAGCTATGTCTGGAGGTGACCTTCAGTTCTGAGATTCTATTTTTTTTCTTCTGAAACAGGATTAATCACCTTTCACTGAGTTGGTGTTAGTTCTAAGTATTTCAATTATTTTCCCCTTCCACATAATTTTGTTTAAGAGTCATCAGATCTAAGCAGTTTTAAAAACAAATTTCAGTAGTTCTAATAAATTATCCTCATGTATATATAATATCCTTTTTTTGAACCCAAGTTGTATTTCATTTTTTAAAACCATCATTGATACATGCCAGGTATCTAATTATTTGATGAAAGCACAAATAAGTCCCAGTGCATTCCCAAGACTGTCTCCCTGTTGTTTGAATTTTATCTTCTGTTCACATTACTCGTTATACTTCTTGTTAATCGCATATGTTTCAAAGGGATTATATATTCAGAGCTTGAGAACCATGAGCATTTCTGTGGCTTTCTGGTATACCTGACTGTCTTGTTTACCTAAAAAGAACTTTAAAATGAACCCTGAGGAAATTTTTGCAGAATAAGAGAAGCTAAGAGTATGTAAAAACAGAAAAAAAAAAACCCCACAAAAAACACCAATTATGGCAGAAAATGCATCGATTAATTCTATGCTTATTTTTAAAAATAAATTTTTTCTAAAACCATGTATCTTTCACATCTACTGACAAGTATAATCAAAAACAACTGTCCCTCTTCCAGGGTGAAAATTATACAATGATTATCCAGTTTACTTTAGCACAAAGACACTAAAGCAGGACCCCTATGGCTGTTTCCTATTTCAACGATAGTATGATCTACTCCGTTTTCAGACAAGATTAATCCAACTCATGATCTTGGTTCTTAAGATAAAAGCTGTTGAGGAGGAAGAGCTATTGTAATGTAATATCCTTCAGGAAAAATAGGAAAACTTTGAAGTGTGACTGAAAACACAGAAGTTTTTATGACGGTTGTAAAGTCTTCAAATTTTGCATTAAGAATTAGAAAGCTATACTCACATTTGCCTTGTTTTTTTAAGAAGAAACAGTAAGCTATAATCTTAATGGAGGGCTTTTCAAAAATATTTTTCTTAATATTCTCTAGTGACTCTGATCCTTAGATGATGACAAAGGAATTAGCCATAGGCATTTTTATTCATTAGTTGAGAGATCCCTCTTTTGAAGTGCACAGTGCATTGTTTGATGATTTGGATTTGACAGTACCTTGCTCAGTTACTGAAGGAATCCAATCTCATTCCAAATCAGCATGACATATGATTTTAAGCATTTCCTTTCCTGTCTGTGGATTTTAAGAACGTAATCTCTTATGTTGGTTGCATTCAGACTTTTTATGTATTCTGGAAGAAGCTTCACTTTTGATATATGTGATAGATTGAATTTCTGGCCATCCATGTCCCTACTACGTAAATTGATATATATTACCTTCCTGTTCACTTTGGGTTTTACATTTTATGCTTTCTTAATTGGGTTTGGGACCCTTTTCCCTACTTTCACAATCACATACATATACAAACATGCAGCTGCCTATATTTGGTTTGCTCCCAGGCTCAAAAATTTTTAGTCACATTTCCTTACAGTTTTAAATTACTTGTTCCCAGAAAAAAATTTTTCTGACTTCCAAGTCATTATATAGTCAGCATAGAAAATGTACTCTAATATTGGGATTGGTCTGAAGAAAATAGTGTTATTTAGGAGGAATAATTACAGAAAATAAATCAGATATAAATAACATAACATGTAATATTAGATTTGAATTTTAGATATACTTTATACTTAGAAAATATTTAGCTATATTAAACATAAGAATAATGGTATTTATAAATTTTGGGAATTGTATGATGCAGATATTAAGGTAAGAGCCCTGTGTGTAGCATTTCTGTGACGTTAGGCAATAAGCATTCTTATGTAGTGCTTTACCACCTGTAACATAGGGATTATCATAATAATATCTACTTTCCAGATTTGGTGTCAGGAATAGTTTATGTTATGTATAAAGTGTTCAGAGAATTTTCTGATGTATAATAAATACTCATGTTTTAGCTGTTATTTTGTTCTTTTAGATGATTAAAGCATAGTGTCATGGTACTATTTGTATATACCAAAAACTATGTTGAAACCCTAATCCCCAGAACTGTAAATGTGACCTTGTGGGGCCTTTAGGGACTTTCCACCCCCTCACTTGTTCCCGTAAACCAATTCTTCTCCCTATCGTGCGCCACTCCTTCTCCCTATCGATACCAATTCTTCTCCCTATCATGCGCCACTCCTTCTCCCTATCGAAACCAATTCTTGGAGTTTTTCAGTTGACGGGGACTTGCCAGACAGCGGGTAATTTTCCAGTTGCCCGTAACAGGTATACGCCCTAACCGCCACAATGAACAAACAACTATAACGGCCAGAAGGTGGGACAAAAGTTCCTAAGCCAATGAATTCAAAAGTCACCACATTTACCCAATCATTGTGAGAATATACCCGCCCTATGAGTAAATAAACCTATAAAAATTATGTGATTCCGCTTTTAGGGGTTCCCCATCGGCCTCCTGCGTGAGGTTCAGGGAACCCCGGTGCATCGGCTCCTAATAAACCTCTTGCGTGTTGCAACGGCTCTCGACTCTTGGCGGTTCTTGGGCGAGTTGGAATCCCTCGTAGACCGTTTGGGTCTAACAACCTTATTTGCAAATAGGGTCTTTGTAGATGTAATCAGGTCAAGAAGAGGTCATACTGGATTAGAGTGGTATAAATCCAATATGACTGATATCCTTATAAAAAGAGAAGACACACAGACAGAGATTGGAGTGATGTATTTATAAGCCAAGGAACGCCAAGTTTTGCTGATAATTGTCAGAAGCTAGGAGAGGGTCATGGAACTGCTTCTCCCTCAGCATTTCCAGAAGGAACCAGCCCTCCTAACACCTTGATTTCAGACATCTAACCTGCAGAATTGTGAGACAACAAATTTATTTTAAGCTACCTAGCTTATGCTACTTTATTAGAAGACTTAGGAAACTAAACAAACATGGTATTAAAGTTATAGCTACATGTGCAATTACAATTGAATGGATAGCATTAGTAAAGCTCAACCAGGAAGAGTTCAGGTCAAGTCACATGCTGAAAGCACAGCAAGAAAGGGCAGGTAGCAGAACCATCCACAACGCTATGGGGGATCACACGACAGAAACAGAGGTGGAGAGATGATATCCAAGATTAATCAGCTACTCCTCAGGTCTCAAGGGAGGAGAGTCAAGAGGTGAAACGTTAAAACAGGTGGGTAAGCAAAAGGAAATGAAACAGATGTATGCTAATCAGAAAAGTACAACATGGGATATAGTAACTAGGGTGGATCCAATAATAGGACTGTGGAATATATCAGAGCTATTTATTTTAGCTTAACAAAATACTAGCAAAAGTTGTAACTTGATATTGCATCACTGTATACTGATATAGAGCTCTCAAATCATTTCTTTATAAGTAAATTCTAGTTCAGTAATGGCCTTAGAACTTGGAAAGGGCAGATGAATTTAGGAATGGGAGTAAGAACTTTTGCCTAGAATAAAAATGAGATGGGGCAGGCAATTTTCAAGCAATTTAGATAACTGTTTTCTAAATGCCACCCATTATTGCTTCCAGGTTTTACATACAATTACCCAGTCTTTTATAAGTATTATTAAGATTCTAAATTTTGAATAATTATATATCTTTTAGCTTTCCTTATCAGTCTAAAGTTGTGCCTTCAGTGTTTTGTGGACTCACACCTATTCTACAGGTTTGGAATTTTTATTCAAATAAACTGGAGAAACTCATATAAAGATTTGTCTAAATATATCTAGAAATTAGGGAGAAAAGCGTTAGACAATGGAAATAATTGTGACCTCTACTGAACCAATAAAGTACATTGCTTTCAGTGCTTTGTTTAAAGTCAAATCTTGGTCATATTGCTCTTTTTCCTTCACTATGTTAGTATTTTCAAGTTAGTTACCTTAGTCATTCTATTTATCATTTCAAAGAATAATCTTTTGTTTCTTTGCTTTAGCTGATACTAGATATAGTAGGTATCATCACTACCATAACTCTAAATTATGTTTAATTTCATGTTTATTTCCTTTCTCTATGTGAAAACATTCATTTCATTCCATGTTAACTTTTGCTGCTTGGGAAACTTAAGAAAATTTTTACAGAGAAATTCTATTCAACATGCATTATAAATGTCCTCACATGTCACATGGATACATGCACACACAGACACATGCAAACATCCTCAACAATCATAGAAATCTTTGTTGTGCAGGTAATATGATGTGCCAGTGTTATGTGATAATAAATTGGGCTCAGTTGGGTTTTTTACATTTGCAACAAAATATTATCCATTATTTAAGTAAATCAGTCTATTCACAGTTTGTCCTCAAAATCTTAACTGTAGTAAAGGTACAGGATGGGAAACCTGTTGGAATAAAAGAGGTAAAATTAAGTCGGTATTAAGACAATTTTGACTTATAAATGAATTTTACATTTAGGCCTATTAGAGTTTTCAGTGTAAATGGCAAAAATTCAAGCAATAATATATTTAGTCTGTACAATCATGAGCAAATTTTAGAGTTTTTAAAAGAAAAATCAAGAAGTTGTCCTTTAGATTTTAAGCTCCTCTGTCTTATTTCAAAATATCAGCAATTCCTTAGACCTTAACTTTGTGAACTTGTAGATTTTCATTGTGTTCTTATGATGTCAAAATAATTGGTGAAATATTGCATTTAAAAAGAAGCAAGACTTGTTATAGAGTCAGTTCCAATTATTATCTGGAATTTATTATGAAAGAAATATTCACATTGTTTCTCACTGAACTTTTCACATTGTTAGCAATCTTTCACAAAAGTAAACATATCAATCAAATAAATATAGATATGTTCCCTCCCCCTGTTCTTGTAATACCTTAGATTGGTATTCAGAATACAGTCTTCTTTAATCATCAGCTCCTTGTAAAGAACTCCCATAGCTTTCTCAGGGAGATTAGAATCAATCTCCCACAAAGAGCTAAGGTATTCAAGAGCATTCATAGTCTATCATGAGAGCTAGGATTCTTTATAGGTGAGTGCGAATGGGATGGTGAGCCATTGCCAAATAGGCAGAAAATGGAACTTCTTTTTTCTCCTAACTCTGGACACTCTTACCACCCATACAAATCCCTTCAAACAAATCTGTGTATATGACAAAGATTATGCACTTGACAGAACACTTCTGGGCAGGACCGCCCACATAACTTGCAGGACCAAGTGCTAAACGAAATTTCAGAGCCTCTTGTTCAAAAATTATTAAGAATTTCAACATGCTAACAGTAGAATGTTAAACCAACTGTGCGACCCTATGGTCCTGCATAGATTGTGTCTATGAAGCCAGAACACCTGTTTGGGGGTGTTCTCTAGGACTCTTGTTTGATTGGGTGAATCATATGGCCACCAGAGTGGCTCCAGTCTTTATATGTTTATCCCACTTTCCCCCTCCTGCCCATAAGAGCAGGAAAAGCATTTCACTGGCCTCTATTTTCTAACACCATTAATGCCACGAGCAATACCCTTCTATACGGCCTCCATTTTCTAATGGACCTAGTAGGAGAAGAAATCTCAATCAGATTCCTTACAAAGATTAGCTTAATAAATCATTTCATTTTAGAGTTGAATCTTAATAAACAAAAATAGTTTACATTTAATTAGAGCTTTATATGTGCTGGGCACTGTTCATGGCTTTACATGTATTAGCTCATTTAATCTTCAAAACAAATAGGAATTACATTATCCTCAGTTTACAGATGGTGAAGAAGGAGGGCAGTAAGCTGTTCCTGATTATCCATATAGTACCTGGCAGAGCCTGGGCGCAAACCAAGACATTGTGCATCCAGAATCTGCACTCTTAAGTATGAGGTCATTTTGTATTGACAAATGATGCATTTTTTTTCTTGTTTTATTAGCTATTTTATTGATGTGGGGTCTATAAGTAGAGAAAGTACACATATCACAAGTGTACATCTTGATGGGTTACATGAACTGTCCAGCAGCCCAATAGCCCTCTGCAGAAGCTCTCCCAATTGCTAATCACTCCTACTCTCCAGAAGTAACTACTATTCCAAATTCTAAACCCATAAACATGCTTGCCTGTTATTTAAATTTATATAGATGGAATCATTCAGTATGAGCTGTATATGCTTGAGAGATTCATCCATGGTGCTGATGTAGCAATAATTAAATCATTTCTATTGCTATATAAACATTCCACCATCCAGTTCTAAAATTATTTTTTAATTTACTGTTGAGCATCTACATTGTTTCTAGCTGTTCTTCTATGACAGGTGATTCTGCTACGGACATCCACGTACATGTATTTTGTTGCCCTGGGAGTGAAATTGTTGAGTGACAGGTTATACATATGTTCATTTTCAGTATAGACTGCCAAGAGGACTTCCAAAGTTTGTTGTAGTTTTTTTAAAAATTATTTTATTTATTTATTTATTTTTGGCTGCGTTGGGTCTTCATTGTTGCACGTGGGCTTTCTCTAGTTGCAGAGAGTGGGGGCTACTCTTTGCTGTGCAAGGGCTTCTCACTGCGGTGGCTTCTTTTGTTGTGGAGCACAGGCTCTACGTGCACAGGCTTCACTAGTTGTGGCACCTTGTGCCTTGTGGGCTCTAGAGTGCATCAGTAGTTGTGGCACACGGGCCTAGTTGCTCCGTGGCATGTGGGATCTTCTCGGAGCAGGGCTCGAACCCATGTCGCCTACATTGGCAGGCAGATTCTTAACCACTGCACCACCAGAGAAGTCCCAAGGACTTCCAAAGTTTTTAAAACAATTTATGCTCCTATCAGCAGTCACTTTTAAATCTACTTATTTTTATAAGTATGTGTAATATTCCCAGTTTTTACTTTGCATACCCTTGATGAATGATGGGTTTGAACATGTTTTCAAATGTTTATTGGCCATTTGAATAACATCATTTGTGATCGCCTTGTTCATGGTTTTGTACTTTTTATTTTTTGAGTTAGCTCTCTTGCCCTTATTTATGTATTGACCCTCTTTATGTATTATAAATATGACACCTATGTTACTTATAAATTTTATAACTATCTCCCTCACTCTGTGGTGTACTGCTCATTTTCTTACTATTTCCTATTGATGAACAGAAACTCTTAATCTAATGTATTCAAATGAATTATTTATTTTCTGTTTAGAAGTTTGTGTAAGCTCTTTAAAAGTTTTTTTCCTACATCAGTTCATGAAGGAATTCTCACATGTATTCATTGAAAAAATTTATTTTCTCCTTTTGCTTTTTACAGTTCTATCTACAGTTGAACTCAATTTAATATTTTATGCTACGAACGGGGGTAAATACTCATTTTTCCCTATATAGATATCTCACTGAATCAGAAAATTTAATTAAAAAGATTGATCTTTCCTCACTGTTTGGTAATGCCACATTTCTTCTAATTTATATATCCATACATGTCTGATTCTGTCTAGCTCTCTTCAGTTCCAATGATCTACATTTCCAATCTTGTCCTAAGACAATCCCGTCTTAATTAAATTGTTTCATAATAAATAAAGATACCAGGGCTTCCCTGGTGGCGCAGTGGTTGGGGGTCCGCCTGCCGATGCAGGGGACGCGTGTTTGTGCCCCGATCCGGGAAGATCCCACCTGCCGCGGAGCGGCTGGGCCTGTGAGCCATGGCCCCTGAGCCTGCGCGTCCGGAGCCTGTGCTCCACAATGGGAGAGGCCACAACAGTGAGAGGCCCGCGTACTGCAAAATAAAAATGAAAAATAAATAAATAAAGACACCAGTCAGACATTCTCCTACCAACTTTTACTTCTGGAGTGTCCTGGCTGTTCTTGGAACTTGGCTTCTCAATATATATTCAGTGAAGAGTGGCCTCCACTCACCATAGCTGGAGAGGGCCCGCGTGCAGCAATGAAGACCCACCACAGCCATAAATAAATAAATAATTTTTAAAAATATATATTTTGTTTTTCTATGTTTTGTTTTATCTGTTTTGTTTTAGTTGCACTGGGCTGTAATTTTCTTCCTTTTATTTTTGTCTTACTTTTCTTTCAAGACAATGTTGCTCAAACTTAATGAGCCTGGAAACATTTTCTCTTATTCAACTCTCTGGCAAATATTGTATAACAGTATGCTACTTGTCTTTTAGCTATTTTACAATGAAGTCATCTCGGCATGAAGTTTCCTTGTGGAATGAATTTTAATGGCAGATTAAAATTATTTCATAGATACAGTACTTTTAAAAACATTTTTTGCCTTCCTGTATTAGTTGCACTGCTTTTGAGGAATTCTTTTTCCATTTCAAAAAAATCATCAAGGGTTTTGGTAAATATTTTTTCATAAAATCATCTTTTTAAAATATCTGTAGCATCTGTGATTAAGCCTGCTTTTCATTCTGATTTTGCTTAATTTTTCTTTTCTCATTTTTCCTGTCTATTTTTTTTACCCTTCTCCCCAGGATTTATCAATGTAAGGGCTTTCAAAAACTAAATTTTGTTGTTTTGCTACTCTCCATATCATTTTTTTCTATTTCATTAGTTTATTTCTTATTGCCATTATTTTCTTTCTTCTACTAATTTTTGTTTATTTTGATTTTCTTTTATAACAATTTAAAACAAACCTTTAGTGTAAGTGCCTTTAGCTCCTCACTAGCTATGAAAACATTAAGGTTATTAAAAAACTTGTTGGTTTAGGATGATGTGATTAATCACTTAATATTGCACTATTATAACCTTTCAGTCAGTGGGAGTTAAGTTCACATGGACACTGAAATGACCTCTTCTTCCCTTAATTTTTATTTTACTTAACTGACCACCCAGATTTATTCTGCCAATTCTCATTTCACTTATGTAGTTTACCCCCCTTTGCTAGTGAACTTAATACAAACATATGTCCATCATGCTAAAACCCATCACTCAATGGGTAATGAATAAAAAATATTCTCAACTCACAATTTATTTTTCTATTAATTTTTTATTCTTATTAGACATACCCAACTGGAAAGCAGAAGAAAGAATAAGGCAAAGTAGGGTGGAGTATGAAATTCTTGATCTGAGGATGTGGCTGAGAGGAAAATGTTTCTTCCCCAGTACTAATTTCTACATTACAGTGTGGAAAGACAGCTACTTAGAAACTAAATATTCATTTCCTTATGGAGATCAACTTCAAATTACATTTGGAGATGAATGGTATTTAAAACTCGATAGACTACAATTATTATTTTGATTTTATGCAGAATTTGAGTTTGGCATTTTATCAACATAGTCACTTGTTTTACTTCATAAGTTAATATAGATATATTAATTCATACTTACCTAACCTAAAGTTGAAATGATAATAGTCAGTCATGATGTCAACTTACTGAATATTATACTTTTTTCTCCAGGAATTCCTCCCAATCACTTTCATCCCAGTTACACTAACGATGATATCTTGAATCTAACATGCTCATTGTTTCTGAATATTTATTTACTTGTTTTGTAATCAGCCAATGATTAATAATGAAAAGCTACTATAAATTCATCTTTGTGCTAATGTAGACAAAGAGATAGCACTGGAAATAAAATCCATTGCTTATCTCCCTGAACAACTTCTATTCCATATGAGAAGTCAAGAGAACCATAAATCAAACTGAGGTGAACAAAACAAGGTGTTCATTATATAAAACAATTGCATATTTTTTGCTCATATTAAAATTAAATTCAATTCATAAGCACAAGGTGGGCATCCATTACACACAAAGCTGTAATAGATGTGTGAGATTGCAGTAAAAAAAAGGTACACAGGTACACTAAGCAGGAATCTATTCATTCAAAGCTCAGTTGAAGTGAGAAACAAGATTTGAAATAATAAGAGAAAATTTCATAGAGGAAGTGAGACTAGAGTTAGACTCAGATAATGTGAAGAATTTGGATTTTCAAAAGCAGCACAAAGTGATTTCTAGTGGCACACAAACACAGAAGATTTGAAATTTGAATAGGTAAATTTTTTGCTCCATTGAAAAATAGGAGGTATTAGGTTTTTATAAAGGTTATCTTATGGTAAATTTGAAAACTGTCAATAAAGATTTAAAGGTGTAGTAAGATACTTTTGACACTTTAAAATATTTATAGTACAGTTTTAGATTTACAGAAAAAAAATTGAGATTATAATACAGAGTTCATTTATACCCTGCACACAGTTTCCCCATTATTAACATCTGATATTAGTATGGTACCTTTGCTACAAGTGATGAACCAATGTTAAACGACTGTAATTAACTAAACTCTCTATTCAAGTTTTCTTAGTTATTACCTTATATTCTTTTTCTGTTCCAAGATCCCATCCAGGATACTACATGATATTTAGCTATCACACCACCTTAGGCGCTTCTTGGCTGTGACAGTTTTGCAGATATTCCGTTTTTAATGACCTTGGCAGTTTTGAGGAATACATGCCAGGTATTTTGTTGAATGCTCCTCAGCTGGAATTTATGTGTTTTTTTTCCCTCATAGACAGACTGGAGTTATGGATTTTAGGGAGGAAAACCATAGAGGTAAAGTGCCATTTTATCCCATCATATCAAGGATGTGTACTATTAACTTGATTAATAGTATTAATATGAATGCTGATGTTGACCCTGATCACCTGGCTAGGGTAGTGTTTGTCAGGTTTTCTCATTGCTTGTTTTCCCCCCTTTCCATATTGTCTTCTTAGGAGGAAATTCACTATACAAACTCACACTTGAGGAGTAGGGGTTTATCCTCCTCTTCAGTGCAGGCAGAGTAATACAGAAATTATCTGTAATATTTTTACAAGGAAGATTTTTCTCTTATCCTCCATTTATTTATTTATTCAGTCACTTCTTTACATCAGCATGGACTCATGTGTGGTAAGATATTTTTGTCACCTCGTTAGATACAATCTCAGACAAAAATGATTACTTTCATGGAAATTCTCAGGCACACATTGATTCAAAATTAAAGCTGTTAAAGATATGCTTATTATTAAAATCTTGCTTCATTTTGCAAGAATGTTAACCATACTTCTCTGTGGAGTTAAGTAAGCTATCTGTTCTTAAATATTTATTAGTGGTTAGGCCATTTGAGGCCCTGCTGACTTTATTAGATATCAAGGCAGACATATATAAATGTATACCTTATTATAGGTCTTACACCACAATACAGCCTCTGTGAATGTTTGCATTAAAAAGAAGGTTGGTAGAGATGAGAAATGAAAGCAGTGTTCTTTTCCTTGAAAAGCAGTTGTCTCAAGTTATATCCTTCCAAGTCCTCAAGTCACATAGGGACATCTGCCTCTAACAGAGCCAGAGGAGCTTGTTTGGTTGGCAAGGGTGTCTCAATATAGTTTAGGAATTGGGGTGCTTTTCATATTCCAAATCCTCCCAAAAGTCTCAGTTCTAAGTCTCAAGTTTCACTGGTTTTTGATCAGTTCTCTGACTTTCATATGAGGGAACTAGACTGGTGTATATGTGTGTGGGGGGGTAGACTTGTGTCAGGGCTGGGGTTATTTTGTGTGCTTGTGTGTGTTTATGTATCTGTGTCTTTCACTATTATCTTCAGGACAACTGGCAGAATAAAACGACCTGAATACAACTGCACAAGTTTAAATGGTGGGCATACCTGGGGTACACAAATGTATGAGTTTTATCAGACTTTGAGAATTATTTTGGAAGGCTTTGAGGAAAACACTAAAACAAATAATGAAGGGAAATGTACTGTGGGATTAAGAATTTAAAAAGCATAAGCAACTTGAGAAGAGAGTGGTCTCTACATCGGGTGGAGCCTTCTGAGATCAAGAGAAGAAGGTAATTTCAGAGAGCTCTCAAGCAAACCTGAAGACAAAGTACAAGGTTTGTAATGGAGGTATTGAGGAGACTGATAGTTTGACTTTGATAATTCAACATATTTAGATCATAAAAGAAATGGTATTTAACATATAATTCCTTTTTTAGTATATGTATAGTAATTTCATATTTTCCCCCAACTTTGATAAAGTCTAAAGTACATAGTCTTCCTTCTGTTCTGTATAGAAAAATGGGAAGGAACAGTAATAGGATATAAACCCTGCCCAATATTAATTTCTCTGCTGACATCCATTGAGAGGGGTCAGCATTCTATCAAGGGCACTTTGTCCAATATATCCAGAAGATGAACAGTTGCAGAGTGAGCGATCCATGTCAGAATTGGGACAGCAGTAAAAAGAACAAAACAGTACAGAGAAAGTACCAGGATAATACATGAGGATGGAAAACTGACACTAAGCCCTGCCTCCATTTTGTAATCACATATATTACTTCTCCCAGATAGAAAGAAAAAAACACTTTGCTCACTTGGAGAAATAAACAATAACAAAAAACTTGGGTCAAACTGTATATGCCTGGTATCAAAAATAAACAGAATCTTGAAAAATTTGTTGACAAAATATTAAACCCATTTTGCAGCAATGATGCTTGAGAAAATATTGCAACCTTTACTAACATTATGATCATGGAAGAAAACTGCAATTTTTCCAACATGAAAGACAAATAGAAATTCAGTAAATTTGATAATCCTTTTTTTTCTCCCTCTTTTCTTTTTTTTTGTTTTTTTGCAAGCCAGTACTGAGGTCCAGCCTTGTTATTCAACTTATTTTCTTTCTGGCAATCTCTGAAGGAAAGCTAGACAACTTCTTTCTTTTTCTTTTTTACCATTCAATACAGAAAATTAATTTTAAAAAAGGAGGAAAGGGGATAAAAAGCCTGACCAGAGGTTTATATTGCTCAGGATTTACCCAGAATTATTTGAAATTTGAACTAAACCATTATCCTAAAATAGAGCTGTATTTGTCTATCATGATATCTAAAAGTTTATCTAAATGGGTTCAAAGTGAAAGTAAATGAAGCCCATGAATACCCCGAAACAGTCAAACAGAGTAGAAAAATGTGGTTAGTAATCTTATAAAAAGTAAGTCTATGTGACCATATCTAGACAAAGGCACAAATCCCTGGTTTATTGTGGTTGCTGTAGACATGTCAGGATGTATACAGGGTTTCATGAGCTCAACAGGTTGGTACTTCCCTCAGCTCCACGTAACTTAGATTTCAAATATATATTTTCTGTATATTAAGCCTAAATATATACAGATGACACTTGAACAACACAATAAGGATTTGAATTGCATGGGTCTATTTATAGGTGGATTTTTTCAACAAACACTACAGTAGTATATGATGTGCTATTGGCTGAATCTGCTGATGTAGAACCTTGAATAAGGAGGGCCAACTGTAAAGTTATAAGCAGATTTTCAACTGCATGAGGGTTGGAGCCCAGACCTTTCATTGTTCAAGGGTCTACCTTACATCACTGCAAAATAATATCTCATTAATGCAATTTATTAGACTGAGGTTACAATAAGGCAATTCAGTAAGCCCATCAGACCAAAATAATCACTCAGCATAATCTTCCATTTTGACAATGCATATAAAAAACAGGTATCCCCAAGAGCAGTAAAAAATTTCTTTTAAATCTAAATGACCAATAATTCTTGGTTTTTGTGTAATGAAGATTAGGCTTCCAAAGTAAATGGAAAAAAATAACAGCAGCAACAACAAAAGCCTTTGAGACAAACATTTTAGTTGAGAACACCATAATTCGCAAAAACATTCATCAGAAGGGTAAAAGTTGTAGAGATGGTATTTTTCTCTGGAAACCCTGAAAGATTTGGGGATTCTAGTTCATTTAATCACCGAAAGAAAAGAAAATCTTCCAGAATTAATAGCTTGAAGATAATTCTAGTGAAACAGGAAGCCAATATAAATCTGCCAAGATAGGACTAATATGTTGTTTCTTCACAGTGAAAGTTAAATTATGAGCCCACAAATTCTAGACATGCTGTAATTTGGAGATAGTCTTATCAAAAAAGCCATAAAACTAAATAGTACAGTAATCAGTTGCTATGGCAACTGTGATGCAAAATAAATAAATGAGACCTTCAAAAAAGCAAGTTATACAAAACATGCAAAGGTACAGCATAATTCATAAGGTATTAAATTCACATAAATTTAGAAAAATCTTGTTGAAGTATGAATGCTTACTCTCTTCTGTTGAAAGTGTCAGGTGTTTAAAAGCTTAGGGGTACATATTAAAAATGCAAAGTAAAAGAATTTTCTTGTTTGCAAGATGGAGAACTCCATTCAAGAGTATAACAAAAGATGACTTTTATGTGCATATGAGTTATGAATTTGAATATTAAATATTAGTGTTAACAATTCTAAACCATCCGAACACGCATAATTTTAAAACATCAGATCTTCATAAAATAACATTTTTTCTTTTCTTGTCACTTTCTTCTACTCTTCTCTCTCTGCTTCCCTCTTTGTCTCCTTATCCCTGCTGTCCTCATTCTTACTTAGAATTCAACATTTTCAAAATATTTTAAGTAATATATTCCACTACAATTAAATAGGTAGAATAATATTGTCTCTATTTTCAAGTGAAGGAATATGGACTCTAATAACACTTTGGTTTGATACAAAATTTTAGTTCCAGTGAGTCTCCCTGTATTTTTCTAGACAGATGTAAAGATAAATATCTTACTATGCTTTCTCTGATAGAAACTCAGTGTTCCCAAGACAAGTATATAACAGATTGATTGCATGATAGAATTAGTTTATTCATGAGTGAATAATTAATAATGATTTCAGAGACTCTGAGTCTGAAAAATATTGAAACAGCTGTTGAGCACATTCAGTATGATCCAGCATTCAATTCTTTTGGATAAGTACACAGAAGTGGGATTGCTGGGTCATAAGATAGTTATATTTTTAATTTTTTTGAGGAATCTCCATACTGTTTTCCATAGTGGCTGTATCAACTTGAATTCCCACCAACAGTACGCAAGGGTTTCAATTTCTCCACATCTTCGTCAACACTTATTGCCTGCATGCTATCTATATTATATCTAAAACAAAACTCCCCTCACCCCCTTTGAGTCAAGACTAATATCTTTTTGCCTCTCGCTCTTGTGGCCTCTCCCGTTGCGGAGCACAGGCTCCAGACGCGCAGGCTCAGTGGCCGTGGCTCACGGGCCCAGCCACTCCGCGACATGTGGGATCTTCCCAGACCGGGGCACGAACCCGTGTCCCCTGCATTGGCAGGCGGACTCTCAACCACTGTGCCACCAGGGAAGCCCCAAGACTAATATCTTTGAGAACTAGGAAGAAAAAACTTGTTAAAGCCAAGTGTGAGATCAAAATGAGAGACAGCTGGAGAGACAGGGAGTGTGGAGAGAGAGAGGAGAGAGAGAGAGAGAGAGAGATTGAACGATATAACAAAACATATAAAGATATATGATTTTTTTCATCACATGCAAGTATCTATGGTTTCATCTACTGTTTTCTCATTCTGTTCATATTCTTTAACTTGTAAGTGTGAAGTATTTTGTGTCAAACCCAGCTAAGTGCCTTCATAAAATCCATCGTTTTCTTACTCCTTATTACTAGAATCTCAAGTTTTTTGGGGAAGCAAAGAGTCCAGATTAATGATTTCCCAGGCTTCCATGAAACAATGAATGGAGCTGCAACATTCACGTGACAAATAAGATGTAAGTGGAAGTCTACCGGTGGGGTCTCCAGACAACCTGATTTCTGTCCTGATTGAAAGGTAAAGAGTCAGCTAGCATGAACGTTATGTCTTTCTTTACCCTTCTTAACTCTTCTGGTTTGCAGTGTCTTGCAATGCTGGAGATTCCAGACTATTTTGTGAATATGAGAAGAATGTAGTGTAACCTCCGTGCGAGGTAGGCAGAATAGAAAGATAAAATACACGAATGTGTTGATGACATCATCAAGCTACATTGTCAGTCCTGGATTGTTCATTGGATACCAGGGCATTGTTGGTTTATATGGGATAAAGAAACCCCTTTGATAAATAAGTTACCTGAAGCAGACATTTGATGTCGGTGTATTGGGGCTCTAAATGTTCTACTCTTACATAGGTTTAGTCACACTAAAGAAAACAAAATCTTTTTGATCTTTTAATCTCATTCTAGGAGGAAAATTTTTCTATTTTCTTTAAATGACATCTGTAGCTTCAGAATAAATGAATATTTGTCCTTTAAAAATGTGTTTATAAAGAATATAATAGGGCTTCCCTGGTGGCGCAGTGGTTGAGAGTCCGCCTGCCAATGCAGGGGACACGGGTTCGTGCCCCGGTCCGGGTGGATCCCACATGCCGCGGAGCGGCTGGGCCCGTGAGCCATGGCCGCTGAGCCTGCGCGTCCGGAGCCCGTGCTCCGCAACGGGAGAGGCCACAACAGTGAGAGGCCCGCGTATCGCAAAAAAAAAAAAAAAAAAAAAGATTATAATAGTACATATAGGCTCTAATTATAAGGCTCTGGTCCTCACTACTGCCAGGTTTTCTCTAATTCTACCAGAGCCCAATAGAAAGAGAATGGTTCAAACATAGATTTAGCACATAAAGAAGTCCATTCTTTGGATACTTAATTTTCTCCTGGAAAGTTTGCTGCTATATATAAAATGTTTTTAAAACTATGATGAAAATACTCAATTGGAGCATCCCAGATAGACCAAAAAGTTTAATGGATTCAATTACTTTCAACTTAATTTGCAACTTAATTTGAATCATTTTTGCACACTCACAGGGCTTTTTGATGAGAAAAGATCATTGTAAGGAATGCATTTACACTGACACATGCTTACTTTAAAATCTTTGTTACATTGATATGTTTAATTTACTAATGAAAAATTTTAGATGTAAGTGAACTGGAAATACTTAAGCTGAAATCTGTTAGGCTTATAATCAAGTCTGCATAGGTATGTAAATGGATTTGAAATTCCTGAAAATTTAGCAAGCTAGTTCAAGCAAAAATTAAGAAAATCATACATTATTATAAATACCAACTTGTATTATTCTTATATCCTTGTGGCATTTGGATACTCTAAAATTCCAGCAAGACTTTTTTGGTCTCTATGTTCCTTAGAGGAATATGTTATTTAAGAGTCTGACATTAAAATTTTTTTTAAAAAAAGAGAGAGAAAAAATGAATAAATAAAAAGGAGTGTTTTAAAAATTATTTTTAGTCTCCAGACTCCACACTTCTGATGCATAAAAAACAATAATCTTACTCAATGAATTCCAGAGTAGAAAAATTATACATAAAGTGCCTTTAGAACAGAGTATGACAGGGACTATATATAGCATGGCCATCCTGATAGAGTTTATACCACTGCAAGTCTTTTCCTATTATTTATAAAACCAATTACATGCTGATTCAGAAATCACATTTCACAGCTTGCCTTGTCAGATTACCACATGATTAAGACTGGCAATGATTCTTTTCCTTCTTCCTAATCAAATGGGCTAGCCATTTTCCAAGGTTAAATGAGTGTGAAAAAATGAAGTTCACTGTCTTGGCAGGGATCTACATCATTCTTTTGTCACAACTCCTCTTTTACACTTGGGCAACCATGACCTCCATTCTGTTCTTTCCTGCTGATTCCTACTTTATTCCTGCCCTCACCACCTACAGATTCTTCCATGAAAATTTCCTAACTCTTTATGGAACAGTTTCAGAGTGTCAGGTCTAACAAAAGATGCTCTGTCAATAACTCCTACAAACATAGCATCTGCACTGCTGAGATTTTCTTTCATAGAACAAACGACAGGGTCTGGACTCATATTGCCTAAATTCAAATTTTTGTTCCACTTTGGCTGTGTGATTTTCGTCACGTTCTTACATTTTCCCGTGCCCCACAACCTTTGACTGTAAACTGGGGATAATAGTACGGCTTACCTTATAGGATTGTAAGAATTGAACTATGTAATATAATACATAAAACTAAAATGAGAACAATGGCTCTCATACCCTATATTATTTTGCCAATCATAATGGGACTATTATAATTTAACCATACTAATGCCATTATTATTTTTAAACAAATTCATATGAGAAGAGTTCAGCCTGACATTTAAATAGTGTAGCAGTCTATATGTTTGAAATTGTAGAGATGCAAAATGGAGTATAAAATACAGGTGTGAATACAGAGCCATACATTTTCAAGAACTGTGACATGGCAAGGAAGGAGCAACAGTTTTCGATTGTATCCTCTTAGGTTTCAGTCCCAGTTCTTTCTTCTATGATTGGGTGATAAATATGTTACTTTATGTCTGAGAGCTTCTATTTAATTAAACTGAGGAAAATATCACTTATCTGCTGTGTTGTGACACATAATAAGAACTCCTTAAATAGTATCAATATATGTTATTATGTTATTATCTTAGAGCTTTGCTGTTTTGTTGTTTACTGGCCTCTTGTTGCGTTTGCCCAAGCCTCAAGATATCTGGTGGGTAAATCTTCAGACTGTTTTCTTTACTTATATATATTTTTATATGTTATATTTTAGTTGGTAACATGGTGTACAACCCTCTAATTGATCCTTTTAAAATGTTTTCCTTTTATTTTATAACATAAGAAACTTATGGCTGAATTCATCCCAAGATATTTTATTTAAGAATATAATTTTACTTAAAACAAGAGTTTTGAACATACATTTAACAAGGGGGAAAGATATTAAAATGTAATATATACATATTGACTATGTTCCAGGAATTTTAAATTCACCATTTCATTTTAATTCTTAGACAAATATTTACAAAGATCTTAGAAGTTGATAATACCAAAATGCAGAATTTCAGTATCTTTAATTAAGATGAGATTAATAAATATGCTTTTTATACAACCATCCCTTGATTAGTTTAGTGTGTTGTGTTGTATTCTAATTTGATTATACATTATTTGGAAGGATTGAAAAGAAGATATGCAGAGGTGATTATCTCTTTAAGAAAAATAACCTAATAAGGGAACTCAGAGATTAGAAATGTAAAAGAAAATGTAGACATTACTCAGTCCACTCAATATAGGAAAACCAGTTAAGAAACATTTTCAATACCAAGGGATGTGTGCATTTGTTGACAGAGGTAATAAACGTAGGAACATATGAGAGAATTTCAGTGGAAAAGCAGCAGGCTTACATACACTAAGCCCTTGAATCGTTTGTCAAAAGGCACATAATCCATAAATTTATCATTTATTTTGTTCTAAAACAGAGCAGAAATGCACTATTCACTAAAACATCTTTGATAATCTGAGGCAAGATTAATTTCATCTTTTCCTTCTCATTTGAATAGTCATTCTCCCAGAGAATGCCTGGTGTAACTTAGTATTAAAATGATCCAAATTTATGTATACCATATGCTTTGGATCTGCTTTATGGCAAAGGCTGAAAATTATTGCAGCAAAGTAGTGATTTGTGATCAAAGGGTACAGCCTCAGCTAGTTCAAGGAAAGGGCTGCATCTGCTGAGGACTGCAACTGAATGAGTTCAGTCACCTGCATGCACAGGAATTAAAACAACTGCCATCCCAAGACATTGAAAAGGGATATTTCTACCTTTCTCAAGGATTCTGCAATTTTGTGCCTTAATTCTGCCACCTGCTGGTACGATAAAGAACTGACTAGATTTTGGTGCGAATTTTGCAGAAACAATAAAATTGTTTCAAATTACTTTGATAAAGTAGCTCATGTTTTTGTCAGGAAAGTTAATGCGTTTTCTTAGACTTTATGATTCTTTAAAAACTATATAAGTATATTTAATGGAGAACGATAAAGAATGTAAGTGTTTTTATGTCAATGATTCCTTATTTTCCATAACTGCTTTAAGGACTTGATGTTAAAAGATTTTCCTATCAGGAACTCAGAAAAACATTCAAAGTAACAAGTACTTTTATAGGAAATTCAGGTAACAAATACGTGTGGCTTGCAAAACTGTCAATTTAAAAAAATAATTCTTGTATTTCCTTGCTTTTCCCAGCTTCTTGGCTTCTCATGCCTTCTATGCGAATGTGGGCCAGGGTATGTAGCCAAAATAGAGTCACATGAGGAGAAGCTATTGTATTGTTGCTATACAATAATCATACAGAAGAGGAGCTAAATTTGCACTGAGAGAAATTATAGGGACACTGTGTAATTATAGTCTACAAAGAAACCTATATGATAATTTGAGGAATTTAAAGAAATCGTTTTTTTCACATTTGAGGACAAAATCTTTGTCTCATGAAAACTGATTCTTTTTCCTTTTCAGGAGAGCAAAGACAATTATATACTCACAAACATAATTAGTACAATACTGATTAAAAGCAAAAGGCATTTTAAAAGACCACTTATTAGTCAAGCATTTTTTCATTATGTCAAGAGAATACCTTAGGAAAGGCAAAAAATTAAAAATTCAAGGAATTAAAAAATGTATTCAGTGTAGCTTATGCCTTAGTTTTTAGCATTTTATCCAAATTAAAATTGTTCGTGCTGATTAAATTGAAGTTAGATATACTTGTAAAGGCTGTCATATTTTCTCAGGCAGTTTTGCAAAAAGTGGAGCCTGAGGCGATGACTTCTTTGTTAGCACTCTGTTAAGCAACCAGCAACCCAGGGAACAAGGACGGTGACACAATTTAATGTTACTTATAGGTCATGAAACTTTGGAAAGGAAGTAGTACGTTTCAGTTAATCATCCAGCTATTTGCGAATAAATGGGTATGTGGCATTGTCTGGAGAAAGTATCTGAGCATCTGATTGTCATTTGCAGTTAGGGTTATAAAGGGGACAAACCAAGAAAATAATGGTCACAAGTTTTTTGTTTGTGTGTTTGTCAGTTTGTTTTTAATGTGTTATAACAGAAATAAACATTTAAATTAAGGATGGAAAAGAAATGTCAACTCACTCTTACTTGTAAATTATTAAAATATGATGTTGAAAAATCATAAATATATATGGTTTCACATAAAGGTTACCAACAAGATTGCTAAGATATTTTCTTCTATTTTTATGTTTTTTTCATCTTTTTATATAATACCTGCATAGATATTGAATTTTAGAACTTGAATATCCTACTCATATCACTGTTATATGGCTGCCACCAATTTTTTTCTCTCTTGTTTCAGTTCACTGTGCTCACAGTCTAATGCCAATGACTCTGAAAGCCCCAACATGTTCTCTAATGCCAATTATTGATAGATGTGTGACTATTGATGGAGTCAGGTGATTTCCAAAAGTATTATGTGCATTAAATGTTTCTCCGTGTTTGTACCAAGGCAATCAAGGCTTGTGTCCAGGGTGCTAGGGTCTTGTCTAATGGTTCTTTCTTTACTGCTGTCCGAGATATTAGCCTGGTCTCGTTTGGTGTTTAAAATATTGGCCAGCAGCGTATGATGGCATCATCATCTCTTCCTCTCTAGAAGTCAGAAGAGATCTTTCCTTCAAATTTTGGAAATATTCCACTATGTAAATGGTCAAGATATGTTGCCTTTATTCTTTCAAATATCATTTTGATTCTTTTAGCTTTCACACTTTTTTTTTTCAGGCAAGTAATATGTGTAACAAAAATACATTATAAGGTACTAAAACTCACGATCAGAGTGAGTTTCACAAGACACAGCAGCTCAATGCCTGCCATAAACCATCAGGTGAAGAGTAAGGAAGAATTTGCCAAGATTTTATTAAATCTTTATCCCATTATTTTGTTGTAAACACTTGTTCACTCTCCTTTCAGTAACTTAAGTGGAATTAACTTTCTGGTTAGTCCCTCTGCAAAAACAAATAAAAACCAACTGAGAATTCTGGAGTTCATTTCAGCTCCCCTGCCAGGATTATTCCCCAATTTATATTTTTTTGACAAATTGTACTCATTTCCCAAGTTCTCCAAATGCTTCAGCTTGTGGAATATATTTCTGGCCCTCTTGCATGTTTGGAACAAGAGTCCAGACTACTATCTCTACTTCTATACCTAATCCAGAATTTCTTCTGCCTTCCAATCCCCACTCAGTTGTTTATCAAATAAACTCATTTGGCTTTCACAAAACATATTTTCCTTTAAACACTACTCTGTGAGAGAATCTGAGAAATACTAGGAAACCTGAAGCTGATTATTTCATGTTAGCCTTATGTATACCTGCCTAACATCTGATTTCTCAATCCAAATTAATGGATGACTCTTTACAGTAATCTATCTGCTTTAATATGTTTGTTGATATCCCAGTTAGCTCTTAGCATTCTTAACTTATTCCCCTCCCATGAAAACTTCTCTGCTCAGCTCCATCTGAACGGTTTTTGCTCTTCTTGTATACTGCTAGGGAATACCCTTGCTATGACTGAAGAAATTCGTGTATAACAACTTTGCCATTTTTATTAAAAATCTGCTCTCTCCCAGCCTACCCTTAGTATCTCAGGGAACATTCCTATGATCAGTTGACAGGTGAGGAGAAGATTCGAGCCTGGTTTACTCTAGTTGTTTGCTTTGAAAGAAAAATGGCCAGATGTGAAAATATATATTGATTTATGGGCTTGGCTGGAAAAGGGACTTGGAAGAAACATGTTTGAAGAACTGGTGACAAAGAAATTTGGGAAAGAGATATGTGCAATGACTCTGAATGGGAAAAAACCATGAAGATATTTGTGACCTTTGTGAATGCTCACCACAAGGTGAACTCAGCAGAGAAGAATTTTAATAATCAAATGGCTAGGGTGATCCTACTTTGTGGATACCTGTCAGCCTCTTTCCTCAGCCATCTCTGTTGTTGTCCAATGGGTTCATGAACCAAGTGGCCATGGTGGCAGGAATGGAAGTTATGCAGGGACCCAGCAAGATGAACGTCCACTCACCAAGGCCAAATGCTGAGTGAATAATCTGTCAGCAGTAAAGACCAACACTCAGCCCCTAATAAGTTACCCATCTCCTGGTGACTGGCCAGCCACCTGACAGCAGATTGATTACACTGGACTGCTTCCATTATGGAAGGAGCAGCATTCTGTACTTACTGAAATAGACACTTACACTGGTTATGGGTTTGCCTTCCCCGCATGCAAGTGTTCTAAACTACCCCCACGTATTCATTGGTTTCTAGTAGGATAGTTTCTCCCACTTTGTTATTTTCATTCAAAGTGTCATGGAAATTTTGGCTCTTTGCATATCAATATACATAACAGAAGCAGCTTATTAATGTCTATGAGAAAGTCAGTTGGAATATTGATAGAGCCAAAATTTCTCTAGTCTGTTAAGGTTTTGATGCATATCTCTCTAAAATGCACCCATTAGACATATATTCCACAGATACAATGTCTCAGTAGTGTTAAGTGGCAACTTTCAAGGGGGAAATGATGCAAAGAAACACCATGCTTAAAAATTGAAATACAATGCATTTTTGTGCATTATATTTCATATAATAATATTTCATAGTGAATATTTTATTTACTTTATGTGTTGTATTTGAAAATTAATATTAAGGAGAAATACATAATTTAATTAGTCCTTTATGATTCCTACATACAAAATGATATGGGAGAAGTTGTATAAAGAGTGAGTAAAAATAAAGCAACTATTTTTCTGGATTTTCATTTTAATAATTTGTTTTCTACTATGTATGCATGCATGGGATTATTTTAAACCTCTTCAATTTAATTTTACGTTTATTATGTTTATTAAGTAATTTTATTAAAAAGTGATCTAAGGACTTCCCCGGTGGTGCAGTGGTTAAGAATCCACCTGCCAGTGCGGGGACACGGGTTCGAGCCCTGGTCTGGGAAGATCTCACATGTCACAGAGCAGCTAAGCATGTGCGCCACAACTACTGAGCCTGCGCTCTAGAGCCTGCAAGCCACAACTACTGAGCCTGTGTGCCACAACTACTGAAGCCCGTGTGCCTAGAGCACGTGCTCTGCAACAAGAGAAGCCAGCGCACCGCAATGAAGAGTAGCCTCTGCTCGCCGCAGCTAGAGAAAGCCCGCGCACTGCAATAAACACCTAACACGGCCAAAAATAAATAAATAAATAAATTTATTTTTAAAAAATGAGATAAAAAGTGATTTAAGGCAGCATTATATATTTGCAAGGGGAAACACACACATGCTCTGGCATGTTCATCAGCCTCTAGGACTTTTCTCTTACATTAACTCATGAATTGCTCACAAAAAAATGTTTGAGGTTAGAATTCTCATTACCATTTAAAATAATAATCCTGAATTACAGAGACTTAAATTGTCAAGTTTTATAGAAGCATGTTAATGACAGACCTGTGATTCTAACTCAGGTCTTTTTGTCACCACTGAACTTTCCATTTTAGCATCCATGTGACTAAAAAATACAATTATATTTAAAATAACTGCTATTTTAGTATTTATATCTACAGTGATATGATATTGCTTTTATTTTTGTAGCAAAATATTTCTTGTATGCTACTGACTCCTCAATAATATATTTTTCTCTAAAATTCCAATTTTTCTGGTGAAATATTAAACTTCATCATTCAGATTTCAGATCAGTTTTTTAAAATATACATGTATTCAGTATTTCTATTTAATTATATATTGGCATATATTCATTTACACATTTAACAATACAATTTAATCAAATTCGGTACTCACATACTTATGTATTGTTGAAAAGTTACCAAGCCCCTACTAAAAAGATCAACATATATCTATTTGATTAGGCCAAGAAGAGCTAACAACATTGTGTGTTTGCTAAGGGAAGTTACAAAATGTGACACTGCCCAGATGCATGTTATAAATAAATATGATCAACACGTGACAAGTGTATAAATGGGCTTTTTAAAAGCTTTTCCCCAAAGATTGACATTTTAAATGTCTCCAGTGTTCCAGACAACATCTGCACTTCCTGAACTCTGGTGCCAATGATAACATGGTGTGTTCTATGTCAGTTCTAGACAATATGTTGCTGTTTTATGGGCATTTATTCTTTTAGTTCTGCTTCTTAATTTTTGGATGTTTTATTTACTTTCATCTTAGGTGAAAGAGATGCTATTTTTCCTTAAGGTTGAGTTCTAAATGCTTGCACTGGAAGCCAACTCTAGACTGTCACTGGCCTGAAACTCATATAATTTCACAGAGTCTATCATCTACCATCATCCTTAGGGTTGCTCTCAGTATCTACACATGTGGCCAGAGGAAAAGCATTTTTAATGATTATAATCAGAACTGCAGTTTGTGATTCAAATATGAAGATAAGTTTGATGTGAAAAGCTAAGGTGTCCATTTCCTGAGGTTGTTTATAACTTCCCAAATTTGTTTGAAACATCTGTACGTGGAGCCTAGGACCAAGCGTTGTTTCTCAATTTGAACTCAAATATAGGTAGTTAAAGTCATTTTGTTTTTATTTTCTCAACAGAGTTTTATTCTCTGATCCAGTAGATGAAATATAGTTATACTTGATCTTATCCATCTGAAAAGAGTACTCTTTGTTTGATTTTTGTTTTAGAGTTACTACTGTCTGAGAAAAAGTTATTGTAGCCATTGTGCAAGACGTTCCAGAGACTCAAGGCACAAACTGACACTATTATTTTCCCTTTATTATCCCTTAATCATTCTGCCTTAGTTTATGTCATTACATTATCATCTGGCATGAAAATCTATCCTAAAACATTTCAGCACCTTAGAGAGAACTTTCATTTCCTATTTTCTTATCTGTTTATAGGGGTTAATGTTTATCAGACTTTCCATTTCATCATAACCAAGCAGTGATAAGAATTTTTTTAAATTATACTTTATGACAATGAACTACCCACAAGACAATTTAAATGCAATTTGTTGTGCAGAAAATATTTTCCTTAAAAATGTTAATTGATCTCAGTGTTCAGACATTAATTTAAAAGCACAATGCTATGTAATCAAGGCTGAGTAGACCCTGCTTGCATTGTCTCTGAGATATATTATTTTTCTGTAGTATAATGATCTCTAATAAAAATCAAGTCATAAAGACATGGAAACATAATGAATTTTCAGCTCAAAATAAAACATAAAATGGGGACAATAGGAATATTTAGTCCTCTTGGAAGGAGGAAAAAGAGCAAGACATAAACAAAGAGATTCCTTGGGGATTAGCATGGCAATTACACACATATTTGAAAAACACTTGTTTGCTCCTTGTACTTAATTGATATTTACTTTAATTGTTTAATTCAGTACAGCTGTCAGGAAAAATATACTGAGGATTTGGGGAGGAAATTATTTATATTTCAATAACTGTATCAGTAGCTGCTCTAATAAGATTATTTTAGATTAAACTTTTTGTGAGGGAACATATTAATGACTTAGAGAATAAGTAAAAATGAATCACTTTATTACTCTATTTTGAAAAATATTCTGAGTCAAACTGATTGTCACTTTGAATTGTGAATACCAAAAATTTATAAATATATTAATAAATGCATAGGAAGTCAAATATGTACATTTGTTTTCCCAAACTCATTAATATGTTTTGAAATAAAACATAATACCTGCTATAAGGCATTATAAGACATACTACATCAGACATAACAGGATTGGTAAATAAAATTTTAAGTGTTGAATATTTCAAAAATGTTAAAAGACATTCAAATATTATATCTTTTATAATTAAAAATATGTATACATATATCTATTTGAAATATATATGAAAGATATCAAATATGAAATCTAACTATAAACAATTATAACCACAAATAAAAATATAATTTATTATTAGGCATTTTGGTTAAACAGTAACTCAATATTTCATAACCTCTTTTGATTTAGAATGAATTTATATGTTTAGAGTGAATCAATTGAAATAAAATAATTAAAACTAGTTATTTGATACTGAATTGAGTTTAATTTTCTAAGAAGTAATTTTATTCAAATAAGCTGTACCAGACTACAAGAATACAAAACTACAAATAGCTATGGAGAGTTCATTTGATTACTTTTATATTTATTTTTCAAAAACAATTTTTGGAATCATCTTGAAAGTTGATAGCCTTTATGACCAAATTTTCCAATTTACCCTTGTTTGTGTTTGCATTGTGTAAATGTAACTCCTAGTATATCAGAGAGGATTTAGAAGTGTGAAGATTAACCTTTCTTCTCATTTAACTAAAATGAAAGCATATGCTTCTGATTCAACTGATTAAGTAGAGTTGTATTTGTCCCTTTATCTTATAGCTTGGAATGGAAAATTAGGATTCTTTGAAAAAGTAGTAAGTTCAAACACCATATCAAACAAAAAGTTTATCACCATAATTTTCTTTTTGTGTGAAGTCTATTATGTCTACCAGGAAAAAAAGACAGATATTTTCTCTTAATACTTAGACATGAAGGCTTCCCTGGTGGTGCAGTGGTTAAGAATCTGCCTGCCAATGCATGGGACAAGGGTTCGAGCTCTGGTCCAGGAAGTTCCCACATGCCGTGGAGCAACTAAGCCTGTGTGTCACAACTACTGAGTCTGCTCTCTAGAGCCCACAAGCCACAGCTACTGAGCCTACATGCTACAACTACCAAAGCCCGTGCTCCTAGAGCCTGTGCTCTGTAACAAGAGAAGCCACCACAATGAGAAGCCTGCGCACCACAATGAAGAATAGCCCCTGCTTGGCGCAACTAGAGAAAGCCTGCATGCAGCAACAAAGACCCAATGCAGCCAAAAATAAATAAATATATTAAAAAAAATAATACTTAGAGATGAACGGAAAATTTGTTTGAAGCCAGTGACTGGAGAAGAGATGGTTAGTAAGATTAGTTACCAGTCAGCAGAGCAAGATGCAATAACAGCTCAACTAGTTTTCACCCAGTATACAATTCAGGAAACAAACACACAGATGACAAGGGATATTTTGAAATGAAAATGAATGTTACGTAAATTGTATTTCAGCAATAGTTGGGCCAATAAATAATAACATTTGAAACTATATTTAAATATGCAAGCAGAGTGACTCTAGAAACTTTACTAATATCAGAAGAGATGGTCTAATCAAAGAAGATAATAGTAGAGCAAAAGTAAATCCATTTTCTGGAGAATCAGAGAACCAGGCATGCAAACAGTGCATGAATTTACATAGAGAAGAGGTAGTTATCCAAGCATTTAAACAAGATTATAATATACAGTACAGGTCAATAAGTAAAAGGCATAGTTTATTTATTGTCTAAGCAGGACTAAGAGAAACATTGACTTGAAAGTTTACTGTGGGACTGATTCACCCAATCTCCCCTCCCCTCCACCGGACACAATGTAGGATCCTCATTGGGTTCTAAGTTCTGAAACAAAGCTAATACTTCTTAGTTCTAGGTACATAGTAAGCTTTAATAATAATATTTTCTATTTGGGAGATTGTCCAAACCGCTATATATGAGTGGAGAAAAAGAAAGAGACCATATCCAGATATAACATAAATATTTAGCTACAGATTACAACCACTTCCCTGAGTTTAGCTGTTTCCTGTAAAATAGCAGCTGTGTTCCTTATTTAAGTCAAATGATAGTTCCATTCAATATGTATTTTGAAGTGATGGATATTTTGATATTTAATATTTTTGGTAATTAAATACTAATTTACTTTGTACTATTGCTTTTACTTAGTTTGTCAGTTAATAACCAAGCGTTACTTTTAGTAGCAAATGATAACCACTAATGTTAATGCAATTCTTTAATACATAAATAGACAGTGATGCATGTACTAAGTAATGAAGCTCCTAACTAGTAAGTGATTAATTATGTTGGTCTCTAGGATAAATAGCAACACATGTCACAATGCATGCAGTCAAAATTCCATTCATTATGAACTGTTTTTAATATATCACTGATATTTTTAGTTTAAAGTTAGTTACTAATGAACTCTTTACTGTTAAAAACTACTTAGATTCCATATATTGAGGATATGAAACCAAAAAATTTTGAAAAGCTGAATGCTTTGGAATCAGAAGGAGGCTGGGGCACACCCAGAATGACCTAATATCCATATAGAAAGAATTAAATGCACGAATGGAACATATATGATACTATGTAAAATGTTCAAGGAATCATGATAATTTGGGGCATCAAGAACTATTTATGCATGGGTAAGAGTGGTGGGAACTTCTTGAAAGGGAGCCCTCAGTGTCATTTTTTTTTTTTTTTTTTTTTTTTTTTTTTTTTGCGGTATGCGGGCCTCTCACTGTTGTGGCCTCTCCCGTTGTGGAGCACAGGCTCCGGACGTGCAGGCTCAGCAGCCATGGCTCACGGGCCCAGCCGCTCCGCGGCATGTGGGATCTTCCTGGACCGGGGCACGAACCCGTGTCCCCTGCATCGGCAGGCAGACTCTCAACCACTGCGCCACCAGGGAAGCCCTCAGTGTCATTTTTTATGGAAATTTCATAACTCTGGTATTAATCTGTTTTCAAATTTCTTTAGTAATCTATTTATGAAATCCTAGTTTTTCTTTGAAAGACTTTGGATATTCATATAGTATTGGATGGCACTTAAGTTTTAAATAAAATATAATGCCTTCAAAATTTTATCTGTGTTGTATGAAGACATGAAAGTAAAACGTGTATGAAGAGTTGGTAAGCAGAATTAGATATTCCTTTTTCTGGGATCCCACAGTAACTTGTTGTGGACTGAATGTAGAAATTACCCAAAATTCATATGGTGAAGCCCTAACCCCCAATGTGAGGATATTTGGAAGTGAGGCTTTTGGAAGGTAATTAGATTTAAATAAGGTGTGAAGATGGGGCCCCTATGATGGGATTAGTGTCCTTATAAGAAGAGGAAGAGAGAACAGAGCTTTTTCTCTCTCCTCCATGTGAGGGCACAGTGAGAATATGGCCACCTGCAAGCCAGGAATGGAATCAGCTGGCATCTTTGTCTTGGACTTCCCACCCTCCAGACCTGTAAGAAAATACTTTCCTATTGTGTAAGCCACCTGGTCTATGGTATTTCATTATGGCAGCATGAGCTGACTGAGATGTTTCTATATATCTTTATTTTGGAGTTTATTACATTCTATTTTTTGTTAACTTCCCATGAGTTCTTAAATTCCATTTTGGTAAGTAATGCTTCAGAGTCATCTGCAAACAATAGATACTTGTCACACTGCTTGCCTTGGACGTATCACTCAGTAAAATACAGTAAAATATAGTTGATATATGGTCACTCAGTAAAATACAGTTAAATCAATAAGTTAAATGAATACAAGTCAATTAGAATAAAAAGATAGTGTATATTTCTTGATATGCCAGAGGTTTTTAATTACAAATTTTGCTTTGTTAACTACCAAGTAATAGATAAAAGACTAATTATTATCCAGGCCCTAAAAGATTGGAGTAAAATCAATAGCTAAGCAGAAAGAAATTGAATTTTTATATGTTCCATCAACACATGGGAAAATTTATTTGGCTGTCAAAATATCACCTCTCAACATCCATAAAATCAATTCATTATGATGGACCCTAGTACCTGCTCATATTTTGGTAAATTATTACTCTTGGAGAAAAATAAATCACATTCCAGGCATAGGGGCAAAATTCTCTTGGGTCATTAAGTAATATCTACTTTCTAAAATAATCAGCAGACAGATGAGGTGTGAAACTAAGTATCAAAGGGCAAACCTACATGTTCTGACTAGTAAAAAACACAGAATGAGAAAAATGAGCTTACTTTCATGTCTTCATATAACACAGATAAAATTTTGAAGGCATTATATTTTATTTAATACTTAAGTGCCATCCAATACCATATGAATAACTTTGTATAATTAATAAATGGATTTCCTCAGCGAACTATACATCAGATTATTGGCACAAGTTAAAGTCATGTAAAGTATATAGATATACTGTGTTACTTGTGTTTCTAACCAGTATGTTCTGGACAATTTCACAAAGAGCAAAAAATCAGTATTTCTTTCTCAAATTGATAGATTGTCAGAAAAGGACAATTCAGTTATAATTTTCAATAGTCTAAGACATTTTTGAGAGTAGGACAAATAATGTGCCAATTTAGCACCTGTAGTAAAATATTTAACTGTAAGATGAACATTCATGCACCCAAGTACATACACCAAAGTAAATAGATATAGATTCAAACTAGCCAAGAAAAAGAAAAATAGAAGATTCTAAAATTAATTCTGATTCTAATAAGTTTTCAGTTAAAAAAATCATAGAAGTCACAAGATGTAGCGTGCCATAAAGTGTGATAGGCAATGTTTTCAAATAATTGAATATAGCCTGAAATTATATAAATGCTTTTATAAAAGATTCATTAATTTTTGATGCCACATTTCTGAATGTCTTGGGTGTATATAGGCATATTTTTGGTCCAAAGTTAAGATTTTGATGTTAGGTTCTGTCTCCCAGGAATTTTTCTTATCTTCATCCAGAGGTTAACTTTACACTCAACCTCAAAGGAATTCTAGGTGATTCTAGCAATCAACAAAAAGGTGAAATCTCTGTGCTTAAAGAGAGATTGGAGAAGTTTCACTTTTAATTTTTTTCCCTTTAGTGACATTTCTCCAAGCAATATAGGCCAAATATTTTTCTTTTAAAATATCCTTGGGGTAACTGTTAGGTTTTTTCCCTCTCAGTCAAAAAGTAGAGTACGAACTTTTTGAAAAAAAAAAAGAATCTCTATGGGGATTCTCTTTCTGCACACAGCAGGGTTTGACCCCATGTGGATTTACTCCCTGGAGTGAGTAATTGCCCAACTGAAGGAGGGAATGAGGAATGACCCCACAGCCTGAAATCCAGAGAGAAACTCATAACTCTTCCTTGATTCTTTTTTTTTTTTCTTGCATGGCTGTGATTTAATTTTTGTGGCGCTTACCTTTCTGTATTGCTTCCTGTCCCTTTCCCCGCCACACGTCAAGCTGATATATCTTGTAACTAGGAAGGAAGTATTTTTCTGTCCATACATACCAGTAACATTTATCTCAGGATATCTGAAATCACTGCTGTGTTAAATAGAAATCCTAAAGGAGGGGAAGAGGAAAATAGGGTTTTTGTTCCTCAAAAAAATTTTTTTGACATTTCATTCTTGTAATTCTATATCAGCACAGATATATCACAGCTGTAATGAAAGAGAATTTATAAGAAAGAAATCATTTACAAAAGTTCTCATTTACCTACATCATCATTTGGCAAACTTCAAGAGAAAACCAAAAAAGTAATATGTATCTTATTGAGAGTAGAATAAAATTTTTAAGTGTGAGTTCATATTCTGTTTGAATTCTTTTTAATGTTGTGTGTTTCTGAGTGGGTATGTGGGTATTATAACTTTTCTTGAATAATTTCAGTTTGTGTTTTCCACTCTAAAATAGTTCTGTCAGGCTTACAACATCAAAAACCATTGCAGAGAAATGAGTCATATGTTTTTCTTAAAAATAGTTATGGATAGTGAAAATTATTATAATTACAATTGTTAGTAAGTCAAATATCACAACCATCTCTTACAATGTTTCAAGGCATCAAGGTTGCATTAAGTCTGCCTCAATTTTCAAATTATACCACAGACTTGTAAAAAGGTTTTCAATAAACTTTGAAACTTGAACTCCCTACTCCTTCATGACCACTTCCTTTTAGAATCCTATTTGATTTACTTAAATTTAACTTTTTTAACACGTGATTACTGTGGGTTAAATAGCTATAATTAATGAAAATTCTTCCTTATATTTTACATACTAGCTGTTTATTTTGGGACTGCCTTTAATAAAAACACATCAAGGGATATTTGAAGAGTTGCAAAACACAGAAATGAGTGGAAGAACCAAAAACTCTAGAAAGTGTAGCAAAGAAAAGGTAGCCCTGTGGATAGGACAAAGGAGAGTGTACAAAGGAAAAACTCATTTAAACTCTGGTGTGGATTCTCCACTAACCTATGACTTCAGCACAGCCTTATCTATTCAACACTGTTTTGTTTTGTTTTTAACAGCTTTATTTAAAGGAGTATAATTGCTTTACAATGGTGTGTTAGTTTCTGCTTTATAACAAAGTGAATCAGTTATACATATACATATGTTCCCATATCTCTTTCCTCTTGTGTCTCCCTCCCTCCCACCCTCCCTATCCCACCCCTCTTGATGGTCACAAACCACCTAGCTGATCTCCCTGTGCTATGCGGCTGCTTCCCACTAGCTATCTATTTTACGTTTGGTAGTGTATATATGTCCATGACACTCTCTCACTTTGCACAGCTTACCCTTCCCCCTCCCCATATCCTCAAGTCAATGCTCTAGTAGGTCTGTGTCTTTATTCGCGTCTTACCCCTAGGTATTTCATGACCTTTTTTTTTTCTTAGATACCATATATATGTGTTAGCATACGGTATTTTTTCTTTTCTTTCTGACTTACTACACTCTGTATGATAGACTCTAGGTCCATCCACCTCACTACAAATAACTCAATTTCGTTTCTTTTTATGGCTGAGTAATATTCCATTGTATAGATGTGCCACATCTTTATCCATTCATCTGTTGATGGACACTTAGGTTGTTTCCATGTCCTGGCTATTGTACATAGAGCTGCAATGAACATTTTGGTACATGACTCTTTTTGAATTATGGTTTTCTCAGGGTATATGCCCAGTAGTGGGATTGCTGGGTCATATGGTAGTTCTATTTGTAGTTTTTTAAGGAACCTCCATACTGTTCTCCATAGTGGCATTATCAATTTACATTCCCACCAACAGTGCAAGAGGGTTCCCTTTTCTCCACACCCTCTTCAGCATTTATTGTTTCTAGATTTTTTGATGATGGCCATTCTGACTGGTATGAGATGATATAACATTGTAGTTTTAATTTGCATTTCTCTAATGATTAATGATGTTGAGCATTCTTCCATGTGTTTGTTGGCAGTCTGTATATCTTTTTTGGAGAAATGTCTATTTAGGTCTTCTGCCCATTTTTGGATTGGGCTGTTTGTTTTTTTGTTATTGAGCTGCAGGAGCTGCTTGTAAATTTTTGAGATTAATCCTTCGTCAGTTGCTTCATTTGCAAATATTTTCTCCTGCTCTGAGGGCTGTCTTTTGGTCTTGTTTATGGTTTCCTTTGCTGTGCAAAAGCTTTGAAGTTTCATTAGGTCCCATTTTTTTATATTTGTTTTTATTTCCATTTCTCTAGGAGGTGGGTCAAAAAGGATCTTGCTGTGATTTATGTCATAGAGCATTCTGGCTATGTTTTCCTCTAAGAGTTTGATAGTGTCTGGCCTTACATTTAGGTCTTTAATCCATTTTGAGTTTATTTTTGTTTATGGTGTTAGGGAGTATTCTAATTTCATACTTTTACATGTACCTGTCCAGTTTTCCCAGCACCACTTATTGAAGAGGCTGTCTTTTCTCCACTGTATATTCTTGCCTCCTTTATCAAAGATAAGGTGACCATATGTGCGTGGGTATATCTCTGGGCTTTCTATCCTGTTCCATTGATCTATATTTCTATTTTTGTGCCAGTACCATACTGTCTTGATTACTGTAGCTTTGTAGTGTAGTCTGAGGTCAGGGAGCCTGATTCCTCCAGCCCCATTTTTCATTCTCAAGATTGCTTTGTTATTTGGGGTCTTTTGTGTTTCCATACAAATTGTGAAATTTTTTGTTCTAGTTCTGTGAAAAATGCCAGTCATAGTTTGATAGGGATTGCATTGAATCTGTAGATTGCTTTGCATAGTAGAGGCATTTTCACAATGTTGATCCTTCCAAACCAAAATATGGTATATCTCTCCATCTATTTGTATCATCTTTAATTCCTTTCATCAGTGTCTATACTTTTCTGCATACAGGTCTTTTGTCTCCTTCGGTAAGTTTATTCCTAGATGTTTTATTCTTTTTGCTGCAATGGTAAATGGGAGTGTTTTCTTGATTTCACTTCCAGATTTTTCATCATTAGTGTATAGGAATGCCAGAGATTTCTGTGCATTAGTTTTCTATCCTGCTACTTTACCAAATTCATTGATTAGCTCTAGTAGTTTTCTGGTAGCATCTTTAGGATTCTCTATGTATAGTATCATGTCATCTGCAAACAGTGACAGCTTTACTTCTTCTTTTCCGATTTGGATTCCTTTTATTTTCTTTTCTTTCCTGATTACTGTGGCTAAAACTTCCAAAACTATGTTGAATAAGAGTGGTGAGAGTGGGCAACCTTGTCTTGTTCCTGATTTTAGTGGAAATGCTTTCAGTTTTTCACCATTGAGGATGATGTTGGCTGTGGGTTTGTCATATATGGCCTTTATTATGTTGAGGAAAGTGCCCTCTATGCCTACTTTCTGCAGGGTTTTTATCATAAATGGGCATTGAATTTTATCGAAACCTTTCTCTGCATCTATTGAGATGACCATATGGTTTTTCTCCTTCAATTTTTTAATACGGTGTATCACGTTGATTGATTTGCGTATATTGAAGAATCCTTGCATTCCGGAATAAACCCCACTTGATCATGGTGTATGATCCTTTTAATCTGCTGTTGTATTCTGTTTGCTATTATTTTGTTGAGGACTTTTGCATCTGTGTTCATCAGTGATATTGGCCTGTTTTCTTTCTTTGTGACATCCTTGCCTAGTTTTGGTATCAGGTTGATGGTGGCCTCATAGCATGAGTTTGGGAGTGTACCTCCCTCTGCTATATTTTGGAAGAGTTTGAGAAGGATAGGTGTTAACTCTTCTCTAAATGTTTGAAAGAATTCACCTGTGAAGTCATCTGGTCCTGGGCTTTTGTTTGTTGGAAGATTTTTAATCACAGTTTCAATTTCAGTGCTTGTGATTGGTCTGTTCATATTTTCTATTTCTTCCTGGTTTAGTCTCAGCAGGTTGTACATTTCTGAGAATTTGTCCATTTCTTCCAGTTGTCCATTTTATTGGCATAGAGTTGCTTGCAGTAATCTCATGATCCTTTGTATTTCTGCAGTGTCAGTTGTTACTTCTCCTTTTTCATTTCTAATTCTATTGATTTGAGTCTTCTCCCTTTTTTCCTTGATGAGTCTGGCTAATAGTTTATCAATTTTGTTTATCTTCTGAAAGAACCAGCTTTTGGTTTTATTGATCTTTACTATTGTTTCCTTCATTTCTTTTTCATTTATTTCTGATCTGATCTTTATGATTTCTTTCCTTCTGCTAACTTTGAGGGTTTTTTTGTTCTTCTTTCTCTAATTGCTTTAGATGCAAGGTTAGGTTGTTTATTTGAGATGTTTCCTGTTTCTTAAGGTAGGATTGTATTGCTATAAACTTCCCTCTTAGAACTGTTGTTTTTTATTTATAAGTCATGTCATAAAAATCCCCACCTCCATCCCACCAAAGGAATCACAAACACACACACACACACACACACACACACACACACAAATAAAATATATCAGGGATGGAGATGTTGGGCATACATGCTGTTCAGAAAAGGGATATAAATGGAAATGCACGTACACTGATTCACAAAATCTTTGTGAGAAATAAATAAATAACTTTGGAGTGAGTCCCCTAGAGGGTGTGGGGAATCAGAAGAGAATAGAGTAGGATAGATTCTAAGGGCCAGAGAAGGGCATGACTTTAAGTGATAAGTATCTGTTGCCTCTGGAGAATTATCTCCAATTGTGTGGATACAGGAAAAGATCTCTCTGTCTCACTCAATGTAAATAAGACAAAAGTGTGATTGAGGTCATCATGTATCTAATTTCAAAACCAGAAGTTGCTTTAGAGTGAAAGGATGTCATAAAATGAATAAAATATGATAATTTTTTTACTGTCTGGCAAATTTATTGTATTATGTCGGTAGACCTATGGAAAATTCTACTCAAGATCCTTTCTCAAAAATAAATTTATTTGTATAAAATGAAAATAATATATGTGCACCCAAATAAAAGCAAAATAAAAAGTATGCTGTTTATCTCAATATTAAAAGATAATGTAAAAGAGTAATCTGTTGCTACATATTCAAGTACTCCAATAAATTTCGAGCCTAACTGTTTCTAACATCAGAGTATTATCCTTAAAAAACAGACTTGTCCATTTGACCTAATTATTTTTAATTAATTGCTAGAGCTTTCTATATCATTGCATGCTATGGTTAAAATTTTTGCAAGGGTTGGCAATATCAATTAACTCTTCTCTGTAGAATATAGTATTTTTTTGAAATAATATGCTCCCTAAACATGCTGAGGTTCCTGGTAAGCTGAAGATAAATTTGGTTAAATGCAGACATTTTTTGTATTCCATTTAAAATTGAAAATTGTAAATAGTGCAGGCAAAATACTTTCACAAATACAGTTTTCTGGTTTTGATTTTCCCCTATACAGTCTAATTTTGGCAAACACTTTTTAACAAGAAAACACTTATCAATTATGTAGTCACTATTTATAAATATTTGAATATATTGCAAGGTGCACATGCTACAAAATTGTTGACTTTCTCATTTTTATTCCATTCAGATAAAGATTATGAATTTATCCAATTAAAATATGGATCTATCAAAAGATTCTTTCCACATATCCAGATATTCCAAAGTTCAATCATGTTATTTTAAATTTAAATAATATTTCATTATTTAATTTATTTATATTTGTCTTGCTCTTGTGTGATGAATTTCAATAGCTTCTTGCTTGCATGTTTGTTTTCATAAATTGCAACTCACCAAAATTTCAAGACTTGAATATTTTGGACTTCCATTTAGTAATTTTGAACACAATAATAGTGATTTGTGAATAAAAACATTGAATACAATTACATGTCACTAATTCTTCAAAGTTTTATATCTTAAATTCTAATTAACAAGAAGCAACAAAGAGAAAGTGAATATGGTTATACTGAAGTATTTTTGTGTATTCAGCAACAGCATCAGCCTTCTCATATTAAAATTTTTTAAAGTTGCCATGGGTATATGTGTGTGTGTGTTTGTATGTGTATATGTAAATTTTAATAACTTAAGCTTATCAGTAATTGACAGAACATTACATCTTCTTTGGGTAGAATCATTAGTTGCACATTCACTACAACCTCCTGCAAAATCATTTTGGCTCCATAGTTTTCAGAATTTAATTAAAAATATTGTTTACACAATAACATTTGCCTCACCAAATTTGGAATGCATTTTATCACTGCAAAAATTAATTTTATCATTGATGTAATTTTAACTGAATTTATAAAATATTTTTAAATGTCATATAATCCATCTTCAACAAAATATACTTTGAAAAGCTTTACTTTGACTTCATAAATTGGATGAATATATTTGAACCATTTTTGCAGATACCTGATTTCCACTTACTGCATTAGATGATATTGTTATAAAATTGTCTGCCTTTAAATTCTTGCAAATATCTTCTTCTGCAAGTTGAACTAATACATTCACAAATACCAATTCACTTTTCTATGTGCACATGAAAATTTAGATTAAAATGATCAAAATTAATTTAGAAAAAGAACCTTTTGACCTAAATAAAAAGTAAATCTTCAGAGTGATATGGAAATGTTATTTCTGTAGCTGCACATGCAATATTTTCACCGTTGAAATGGATAGTGCTGCTTCTGCAGCATATTTGATTCTTCTGACTTCATGGGTTCAGTGATGTCTCCAATACTTCTCTCTATCATGGTTGATGGCTAATGTAAACAAATATTTTGTTCATCATGAACTTTCTCACAAGAAAATGCAGTACTTACAAAAATCTTAAATTTTAATATATATAAATACATAGAAAAAGTTTAGTAAATTATCATCTTATCATTTAGATAGGATCTATGATAAAAAGATAAATTAGAGAAAATGTGCTTCAGTATTTACATCAATTTATTAAAAGGTTAATTTGAAGGAAAAGACCACACAAATATGCAAGGTACTTTTAAATGAAGAAAGAATAGATACAAATTATTCTGCCTTATTGCTTTCAAGAGATTAAACTTTATGCCTGGCTTTTCTTTGTCCTCTGTATCTAGAGAGAGAAAGTCACCTTGGGACATATCTTTGTTCTGCTAAAAAGCCATATGATTTTCCTCTTTAATTCATGCAAATATTATGCCAGAAGGCACATTTAGACAGGGTGACCGTATAAAAGGACCTATTGTGTCCTGACAAAAGGAGGTCCTCATAAATCCTTGCTGCAGAGCTGTCACAAGGGCTGGAGTAGGAACATCTACTGCAGAGCAAGTGGCCTCCTGGGAGTGTAAGGCTTGACCCTCTCAATCCTTTCACTCCATGGTTCAAATGTGCAGGATCTTTCTCATGGGCTGAAGTCTTTGGAGGACAGACACAGATAAGAGGAACACATCATAAGCGATAAGAACCTCTGGGTGATTGATTCACAATTAATACAATGCTGAAGGAGGGCTTGCTTCAGCAGAGTATATGGCTAAGGACGATGATAGTGCTTTTGAGAAAGGTAAGGATGATTATGTGAATACATATGGGCTGCTGTGCTTATGTATGTCCACAGTGCCCAGGGAGTGATTTGGAACAACCTGGCGATCACATTAGTGGGAAATGAATGTGTCACGGAGGGCAGAACTAGTTTACCAACCAGCTAACTCAAGTCACTGAGAAGCAACAGTTGTGCCAGATTGATTAGACCACATGTTTTTTCCCTATTTGGAAGCAGGATTAACCTTAGTTTGATATTAAAAACAAAGAAAAACGCTGTAATTTTGATCAATTAAGAGAGGTCTTTAAGAAAAAAAATACTTCTTGTTAATAAGGACAAATCTGGGTGGAAAGGGAGCAGAGGTATACAAATATGCAATGTATATTATAAAACAAAGATTGGCCTGATATGCTGATGTGAACTGACCTAAAATGATTGCATTGTTAACAATTAATAGATATTTTAAATTAATACTATATGCCTCCTTCCCACAATCATGCTATAGACAGTAATGATAATAATGAAAGTGTATGTCAGACTGAATTCTGCCACAACTGCAAACATTTATTAGAAACAATAAAGGAAATATTTATCGAACACAATTTGTAAGCTTAAAGAAACCACCAGCTCTCTGGACTTTTAGTAGTTCTACCAGGACTTATACAGCAAATCTATTAGTAGTAGTCAGTTCACTTTCTAGTGTAATCGCACAGCAAAATTTTTTTATCTGTCCTTGGGAAGGAGTATGCAAGTACCTTGGTTGCCATTCCCAAGGGAAGAAATTCCTGAGTGATTCAAAAGCCAGCGAAACCCTACTGATGATGGATGCTAAAAGGTTTAAAGTTAATTACAGATCATATCACATATGCAAATCAAGATGACTAAGCAAGTATAACAATGTCACGTTTTCCTGAATTATTTGGTAATACTTTCTTCTAAAACATCTGGGAAAGTTCCTGGTAGGGGTAATGGGAATTTGAAAAATGAACAAAATCATAACTTAGCTGCAAATTTCAGAAGCAGAAGGAAGCTAATCTATTTTTTAAATGGATATGTTGTTTCAGAAGCTGATTGATTTTGATGACTGGAACAGACTTGAGGTAAGAGCAGAAAAATGGCTGTTTAACGTGTGCAGGTATTAATCTACTTCTTGTCCTGATTGGTGGTTACATAGGTGCAATAATTCAGGAAGCTGTGCACTTATAAATTCTCTAGTTTTCCGTAGTATGTTGTATATCGATAAAAACTTTATTGAAAAATGTTTTAAAAATTAAAAACAGAAACAACAGATGCATGGTGGATGCATAGTGGGAAAGTTCTCAAATTAACTAAAATGAATCTGTACAAGTTTTGTTTAGAATATGCTTCAGCTTGTATGTGAAAAATGATTTGAGATTTCCAGAAGCAAAGTGAGCATTCTAGGGTTTATTAACTAGACAAGTGAAAGAGCTTTGGGAAATGTTCCAAGTGGTTATGGTATAAGATGAATGAAGGAGTGTGGTATAGTAGGAATTAAGAAAGGAAAGCAGGAGGCAGACAAAGAATGTTTCACATTCCCAAATCAACAAGTTAATATGTTATTCTTTGTGAAATGTAAAGTCATTTAAGTTGTATAGAATCGGTAGGAAAAAAGAAAAACAAAGATAAAATCCTGGCGATTATTCATATGAAATGATCGATAGAAGTTTATGAACTTAATGCTAGTATTTGAGCATTTCCAGCATTACAGGTAAGGGAACTGATGTGTTGAAGGGATATGAACAAATAGTGAATCGTGGAGGAAAGATGCAAAGACAGCCCATTCAGAATGGACCTAGCACTGAATTACTGAAGTAAAGTGTAAAGGGAAGTCATTGAAGATAAGGAACTTGAAGAGGAAATTCTAGAGGACTGGATGTATGACACATATGGTTGGCTGAGTCTCCTGTTACTAGGGGTTTGGGATCAAGAGAACAGCTGGAATTAATCATCAAATGCCTTAGACAGGTATGACAGAGGAACCTCCCAGGAAGAGGATTGCAGTGAATGATATTTTGAGGTCCTGGGACTTCCAAAGAGTGTTCCCACCAGTCTCCAACAGATCTTGCAAAATATACAGGAAAGGTGACGAGGCAAATTTCACTCAGGAAGTTACAAAGGGATGTTTGTTTGTCTCATGAATATATTTCAGTTAAGGTAAGAGGTGAGAGGCAGCACATTTTTGAGGGTAAATCTGAAAAGGGTTATATAATTGAGATTTTTGTGTTAAATTTATCCATAAATGCCTTGTCTTTGTTCAAGGTTTAAGTAGAATCTGACAAAACACAATTCAGGTCACTTTTTCTATTTCTAAAGCTACTGTAAATATAAGGAAAATAGAGTATGTCTTTAGCAAATGATATTTTGCATAGAAAAATGAGAGAAATGTGGTTATAAACTATTGTTGAATTGAGTTTTTGAATTTGGTCCAATGGAATATGTAGGATATAAGTGTTTAATTGGGTCAGAATTTCAGACCATTATTCCATGCCAGATAGGAACTATGTATTTGCAGCAATTTACTCTACTATTTATTATTTGCCATTCCTTGTCAATACAAGTATAAGATAAATTCCTAGAGATGTAATTCGTGACTTATAGCATATATGTATTTTTTAAATTGCCGAAGATTGGCCATTTTCCTCACCCCCACCCCCTAAAAAAGCCTGTAGAAGGAATTCAGAGTATCAACAATAGCGTATGAGAGTCCAGGTTTTCTCATATTCCCTCGGGCAATGTGTATTATACATTATTTGGCTTTGCTATAGTGACATTTTAAAAATGGCATCTCATTGTTATTTTAATTTACATTTATTTGATTGTGACAGAATTTAATACCATGTTGTATATGTGAAACTAACATAGATATATTTTTATGTAAAGTTATTGATGTATAATTTTAAAACAGTACCACTGGTCGATGTGTAAGAACGTTTGAATACTATCAAGGAATTTGTAAAGATGTTAAGCATAGAAGGTACTAACATTTTTCCTGTTAGCCACTTGTTTATTTATTTTTGTGTAAGGTATTATACTCTAATTTTTCTCATTTTTATGAAGTCATATTTAGCAATATTTTCTAAGAATTCTGTTTCCTGGCTTTATTGCCTTGATTAGAAAAGGAAGTTTCCTTTTATTCCTATTATATAAAGTGCCTTGACCATAAACAGGTAACTTTTTTTAGTGATATTTCCATGTTTATTGAGATAACTGAAACTCCAGTAAAACAGAAAATAACAGCAGTGACAGCAAAAATCCACCACTTTAATAGTAACCTCAGTAATTTTTCACTAGTAAGTATAATTTTTGCTAATGATTTTAGCTAATAAAATTTATTTGAAATTTATTAAGTTCTCTTTTACTTCAAGTTTATAAAAACCTTATTATAACTTGTATAGTATTATAAATGTTTTCCTGAATTTATTGACACAATCATATGGTTATTTTCCATTAACTTTGGAATTTGGAATTGTGTTAAGAGGTTTTCTAATACTGACACATTCTTAGAGCCACAGTGTAAACTCTATTTAGTCATATGTTATTTTTTAAACTTTATTTCTGGATTTAATTTTCCAATATATTACCTTTGTATGTTTGCATGTAATTCCATGAATAAAGATAATGTCTCATAATGACTTTGATTGGTTTAGGCATCTTTATAACAGTCTCAAAAATTATCTGAGGTAGAGGAGACTATACTCTATTTGAAACTTCTTGTGAATATATAACTATTTCAGAAAGAAAAATTTTAAAAAAGAAAAATTTTAAATGCACTATTACTACATGCAACAACATGGAAGAACATTTAATGCTGAGCAAAAGAAGCCAGATACAAAAAGTAAACACAGCATAATGCCATTACACGTTGGGTTCAGTTTGGGTAATGGCCACAAGCTATAGTCTTTAAGTGTTGCGATATATATATAAAAATTGCTTCCAAGCAAAGAATACACCTTTCCACTTTCTCTGTTGTCATATTGTCCCCACTTCCTTTGCTACGTTTTAGAATATTTTTAACAGATATTTAGTGTATCGGAGCCACAACAAAAGTATGAAAAGCATACAGTGTTTTGCTTTCCATTATGCACAGATGGGAAAAATAAGAACATAACACCTAAATAGAAAGGAAAACTTACATGTAAGTAAAAACTGGGCAGATAAATTGGAAGAGTAAAACACAATTATTTCTTTTTAGCACATAGTAGAATGGTTTAAATATGATGGAAAATAAGTTGAACTAACTCAGTTTTCTTTAGTCAGCTTTTTATAGAGGAAGAAGTAAAATGTTTGGTTTCTTAGGCTGTGGAAACTTACTGTAGAATTGCTTTGATAATTAAATATTATAGAAAACAGTCTTTTCAATAGTTTAGTTGTAGGTCCATAGATAACAAACACGGGCTGAAACTTTTCATAAGTCCTCCCATTCATTTGAAATATTAATTGAATTTTTATTATGTATCAGATAGTGAGGTTAGCATTTCTGATTTAAGAAAACAAAGAGACAGAGGTTATAACAAAGCAAGATAGATTTGTCTTACAATAGTCTACAGCTTAGTGGGCAAAACAGCCCAAAACACACATGATGTCTTTAAAATTCTTGTTTTTTATTATTATTACCAAAGAATTTGCGTGAAATCGACATCCATACAAGCTTACAGTACTCACAGGCAAGAGCAAAATAAATCTCATTAGCTTTTCACAGTATATAAAAAAGGAAGAACTCAAACTAACAATGAGTAAGAGGATCACAGGTACTCCGAGTTTGGAGTCTATCTAAATAAAATTATCATTTTCCCTTCTAACACTTTGGAGGAAATTTCTCATTTTTTTCACTTGCTATGATACTGGAAACCCAAGATAAGTAGCATTTAGGGCTTAAGGTGTTGCCAAAATATAATGATATAAAACTATAACAGAAAAATTTAAGTATAAAAATAATAAAGTAATAAAAACCAAACTTTAGATAGGAAAAATTAAACCTCAACCCTATGTAGCTACCATCTCCTAGAACAGCCTTTTAGGAAGTCATGGTGGCTTCCATGACTCACCAATGGCTCTTACGCAGCAACGTCTACATGGCACTTTCCTACATTCATGAATTTTTCTGTTATATTTTCAGGGCAATGAACTCTGATTTCTGGGTGATTATTAAAATATTTGATAATAAATCTGTCTTGGCAATGAAAATGGATGGAAATAAATAAGAATACTAGGTGAAGTTATCTGAATTTTAATACAAAGTTCCTGGAAAGAGAATAGTTTATTCCAAGTAATAACTAAATGGTTATTATTTTATTACTATAAAAAGGAAAATATTTTAAAAGAAATAGGGTTCTTTTGCAATAACCCTCAGATCTCAGGAAAATAGATCGATTTGTCTGTCTTTGTAATGTAGATTGGAGATTCTGGCATTGCAGATAACATGAATTTCCATAGTAAGTGATTGTTCACTGAAAGGTATAAAACACATCTCTTCAAAATAGCATTTCTTTGAAGGTGCATGTGTGTGTGTGTGTGTGGTGTGGAAAGAGAGAGGGAATGGTGATAATTTGTGTCTCCCAAAATTAAAATGTAAGCCCACATGTATAAAATCTTTAAATGAGTAGTGGTTTGTTTATTTTTCTATCCTATGGATGACTGAGTGACTGTAGATGACTGGGTGATGCCAGTGCATACCTATTGGATTTATTTCAACAATAGATATCACAATACAAATGTTATATTTCACAGCTGTGCTGTCACTCAAAATCAGACATGTTTCAGGGAGTGTCTAGAGTCGTTTCAGGATCACGACTTGCTCATTTTTGCATTAATTCCTGATTTTTAAAATAAGAGAAAACTAATTATTTGGGGATCTAAACCAACTGGAAATACTTTTTCCTATTAAAAATGTAAGCTTAGGGCTTCCCTGGTGGCGCAGTGGTTGGGAGTCCGCCTGCCGATGCAGAGGACGCGGGTTCGTGCCCCGGTCTGGGAAGATCCCACATGCCACGGAGCGGCTGGGCCCGTGAGCCATGGCCGCTGGGCCTGCGCGTCGGGAGCCTGTGCTCCGCAACGGGAGAGGCCACGGCAGTGAGAGGCCCGCGTAACACACACACACACACACAAAAAAAAAAAAAAAAAATTGTCAAAAAATGTAAGCTTAAAACATTTTTTAAGAAGGATACACTTAGATATTGCATACAAAGGAAACCCATTTATAATGAAGTAAGTTCAATAGATTAAGTGTAACAGGTGAAAAGACTGAGTGCAGTTATGCCCAAAAATCTGTCCACATAGTTGTATAATTAAAACAATTTGAACTATAAGTAGATACAATAAGAATAAGAAGATTTGCCAAAATCTAGAAGCTAGTTATAACATCTAAAATGTAAGGGTGGAAGTTTTGTAAGCCTTTCCAGACAGTTATCTAATTCTGAGCTTTGAGAAATGACCTGGAGATACTGTAAATTGAAACAAAGTAAAAAAATTTTACAGCAGCAAACTGCTCCTTCACACCATGGCCTTGGAGTAAGAAAGGTCAAGACCAGTGATCATCTATCTCCATAATTTCACTAACAACTGACAAACACAATTTAGAAACTGCCCAAAAGTTAAATTGATCTTGTTCTTAGCAAAAATTGTATCTATCTGTTTAGATTTCTCTACTATGCTATGATAGCAACAATGATAAAGAATTCATTCACATCCATCAATAAAACTATGAAAGCGCTAATTTGTAAATGGTTTGATTCATTTTACAGAACAGAAATCCCATTTAAATGATATATCTTAGAGAGAACTGGGAAATCCTCTAATATTATATATTTTTCTTTACGTTTACTACATGCAGCTATGATTTTGAAGCAATCCTAGTTAAGGTATGTACAATTGTTTGAAAGGTTTGAAGACACTAACATTTAGATCCCCTATGAGCTAACACTATCTCTTTTGGAATTTTCCCTAACTTTTAAAATCATACTATTTTTCATGGATAGTTGAAATATTGGGCAATCATTATACTTTATTTTGAAAAGAGAAATTTTAGACACATACATAAAAAGAAACATTATTCAAATCACATTCTATTAGTAAGTGATAGTAAGTTGGAGACTGTTGCATAAGTAACCCTATTATTATTATTATTCTGCTGGTAGAAGAGCTGTTAGCAATGCTACTATAAAAGTAGTTTTGATCAAACATGCTGGCTTCATCTCTGTGCTGCAATATTATCGTGCACTAAAGTGAAGGAAGTATTAAGTTCTCATCTTTTCACCAGGAATGATACTTGTCTAATTGAAGTTCAAAATAAATATGACTGTGCACAGTCTGAAGATAAAGAGGAGCTATTATATTTCCTTTATAACATGAGTCTTTACCCCCTGACTATAATTTTTTTTGTGTTCATTTCTTTGTGTGTTATTTCACAGTATATAAAAATTTGGGTCATTTTTACTTAGGCTACTCTTTTAGAATAGTTATAGGTTTATAAAATATTGATCAAAGAGTCCAAAGAGTTTTCATATACTGCATGCTTTTTCTCCAACAAACACACACACACACACACACACACACACAGAATTTCCCTTATCATTAACAGCTTGCTTCAGTGTGGTAGATTTGTTACACTTCATAAGCCAATATTGTTACGATATGACTAACTAAAATTTATAGTTATATTAGGATCACCCTTTGTGTACTCTACAGGTTTTGAAAAATGCATAATGACATATATCCACCATTATAGTATTACAGAGAATAATATTATTGCCCCAAAGGCACTGTGTTCCACATATCAGGCCTTCTTCCCTCACCATCAACCTACTGGAAACCACTGATCTTTTTATTGTCTTTTTCCCTTTCTACAATGTCATATGCTTGGAATCACGTAAGTATTTAGCCTTTTTAGATTAGCTACTTTCACTTAGCAATATGTATCTAAGTTTCCTCTATGTGTTTTCCTGGCTTGATAGTTCATTTCTTTTTATCCCTGAATAATATTGCATTGTCTGGAAACACCACAGTTTGTTTATCCACTCATCTGCTGAAGGACATCTTGGTTGCTTGTAAGTTTCAAAAAAAAAAGAAAAAAAATTTTTTTGAATAAAGCTGCTATGTTTCATGTCTATGCTACATGCTTACCAAAAATATGGCATATGGGACTCTGGGAGGGCTCATGACAAGGAGTACTTCCCAGAACTTCTGCTGCCAGTGTCCTTGTCCCCACAGAGAGCCACAACCACCACCCGCCTCTGCAGGAGACACTACAACACTAGCAGACTTGAAAAGCTTGTGCTTCAATGGCTAGGGATTCAAGGATGCTCAAATCAAACCACATTTATATGTGTGTGCCAATTTGAAGAGAATCCTGAACTTTAGTTAATCAGCTGTGTGGCTGACAGGGTCTTGGTGCTCCGGCCAGGTGTCAGACCTGTGCCTCTGAGGTGGGAGAGCCGAGTTCAGGGCATTGGTCCACCAGAGATCTCCAGGCTCCACATAATATCAAACAGCGAAAGCTCTCCCAGAGATCTCCATCTTAACGCTAAGACCCAGACTACAGTGCTGGACACCCTATGTCAAACAGCTAGCAAGACAGGAACACAACCCCACCCATCAGCAGAGAGGCTGCCTAAAATAATAATAAGGTCATAGACACCCCAAAACACACCACTGGAAATAGTCCTGTCCACCAGAAAGACAAGATCCAGCCAAATCCACCAGAAAATAGGCACCAGTCCCCTCCATCAGGAAGCCTAAACAACCCACTGAACCAACCTTAGCCACTGGGGGCAGACACCAAAATCAAGGGGAACTACGAACCTGCAGCCTGCAGAAAGGAGACACCAAACACAGTAAGTTAAGCAAAATGAGAAGACAGAGAAACACACAGCAGATGAAGGAGCAAGGTAAAAAAACACCAGACCAAACCAATGAAGAGGAAATAGGCAGTCTACCTGAAAAAGAATTCAGAGAAGTGATTGTAAAGATGATCCAAAATCTTGGAAATAGAATGGAGAAAATAAAAGAAATGTTTAAAAGGACATAGAAGAGCTAAAGAGCAAACAAACAATGATGAACAAAACAATAAATGAAATTTAAAATTCTCTAGAAGGAATGAATAGCAGAATAACTGAGACAGAAGAATGGATAAGTGGCCTGGAAGATAAAATAGTGGAAATAACTACTGCAGAGCAGAATAAAGAAAAAAGAATGAAAAGAATTGAGGACAGTCTCAGAGACTTCTGGGACAACAATAAACGAAACAACATTCAAATTATAGGGGTCCCAGAAGAAGAAGAGAAAAAGCAAGGGACTGAGAAAATATTTGAAGAGACTATAGTTGAAAACTTCCCTAATATGGGAAAGGAAACAGTCAATCAAGTGCAGGAAGCATAGAGAGTCCCATACAGGATAAATACAAAGAGAAATTCGCCAAGACACATATTAATCACACTACTAAAAATTAAATACCAAGAAAAAATATTAAAAGCAGCAAGGGAAAAACAACAAATGACATACAAGGCAATCCGCATAAGGTTAACAGCTGATATTTCAGCAGAAACTCTACAAACCAGAAGGGAGCAGCAGGACATATTTAAAGTGATGAAAGGGAAAAACCTACAACTAAGATTATTCTACCCATCAAGGATCTCATTTAGATTTGATGGAGAAATTAAAACCTTTACAGACAACAAAAGCTAAGAGAATTCACCACCACCAAACCAGCTTAACAACAAATGCTACGGGAAATTCTCTAGGCAGGAAACACAAGAGAAGGAAAAGACCTACAAAAACAAACCCAAAACTATTGAGAAAATGGGAATAGGAACATACATATTGATAACTACCTTAAATGTAAATGGATTAAATGCTCCAACCAAAAGACATAGACTGGCTGAATGGATACAAAAACAAAACCCGTATATATGCTGTCTACAAGACACCCACTTCAGACCTAGGGACTGAAAGTGAGGGGATGGAAAAAGATATTCCATGCAAATGGAATTCAAAAGAAAGCTGGAGTAGCAATTCTCATATCAGACAAAATGGTCTTTAAAATAAAGACTATTAGAAGAGACAAAGAAGGACATTACATAATAATCAAGGGATCAGTCCAAGAAGAAGATATAACAATTGTAAATATTTATGTACCCAACATAGGAGCACCTCAATATATAAGGCAAATGCTAACAGCCATAAAATGGGAAACTGACAGTAACACAGTCATACTAGGGGACTTTAACACCCCACTTTCACAAATGGACAGATCGTCCAAAATGAAAATAAATAGGGAAACACAAGCTTTAAATGATACATTAAACAAGATGGACTTAATTGATATTTATAGGACATTCCATCCAAACCAACAGAATACACATTCTTTTCAAGTGCTCACGGAACATTCTCCAGGATAGATCCTATCTTGGGTCACAAATCAAGTCTTAGTAAACTTAAGAAAATTGAAGTTGTATCAATTATCTTTTCCAACCACAACGCTATGAAACTAGATATCAATTACAGGAAAAAAAATCTGTAAAAAATACAAACACATGAAGACTAAGCAATACACTACTAAATAACCAAGAGATCACTGAAAATCAAAGAGGATATAAAAAAATACCCAGAAACAAATGACAATGAAAACACGATGGGACGCAGCAAAAGCAGTTCTAAGAGGGAAGTTTATAGCAATACAATCTTACCTCAAGAGAAAAGAAACATCTCAAATAAACAACCTAACCTTACACCTAAAGCAATTAGAGAAAGAAGGACAAAAAACACCCCCAAAGTTTGCAGAAGGAAAGAAATCATAAAGATCATATCAGAAATAAATGAAAAAGAAATGAAGGAAACAATAGCAAAGAACAATAAAACTAAAAGCTGGTTCTTTGAAAAGATATACAAAATTGATAAACCATTAGTCAGACTCATCAAGGAAAAAAGGGAGACGACTCAAATCAATAGAGTTAGAAATGAAAAAGGAGAAGTAACAACTGACACTGCAGAAATACAAAGGATCCTGAGAGATTACTATAAGTAACTTTATGCCAATAAAATGGACAACGTGGAAGAAATGGACAAATTCTTAGAAATGTACAACCTTCCAAGACTGAACCAGGCAGAAATAGAAAATATAAACAGACCAAACCCAAGCACTGAAATTGAAACTGTTGTTAGAAATCTTCCAACAAACAAAAACCCAGGACCAGATGGCTTCACAGGCGAATTCTATCAAACATATAGAGAAGAGCAACAAAAAGAATAATATACCTAGGAATAAACCTACCTAAGGAGACAAAAGACCTGTATGCAGAAAATTATAAGACACTGATGAAAGAAATTAAAGACAATACAAACAGATGGAGAGATACACCATGTTCTTGGATTGGAAGAATCAATACTGTGAAAATGACTATACCACACAAAACAATCTATAGATTCAATGCAATCCCTATCAAACTACCAATGGCATTTTTCACAGAACTAGAACAGAAAATTTTACAATTTGTATGGAAACACCCCAAATAGCCAAAGCAATCTGAGAAAGAAAAACAGAGCTGGAGGAATCAGGCTACCTGACTCCAGACTATGCTACAAAGCTACAGCAATCAAGACAGCATGGTACTGGCACAAAAACATAAGTATAGATCAATGCAACAGGATAGAAACCCAGAGATAAACCCACACACATATTGTCACCTTATCTTTGATAAAGAATGGAAGAATATACAATGGAGAAAAGACAGCCTCTTCAATAAGTGGTGTTGGGAAAACTGGACAGCTACATGTAAAAGAATGAAATTAGAGCACTGCCTAGCACCATACACAAAAATAAACTCAGAATGGATTAAAGACCGAAATGGAAGGCCAGACACTATAAAACTCTTAGTGGAAAACATAGGCAGAACACTCTATGACATAAATCACAGCAAGATCCTTTTTGACCCACCTCCTAGAGAAATGGAAATAAAAACAAAAATAAACAAATGGGCCCTAATGAAACTTAAAAGCTTTTGCACAGCAAAGGAAACCATAAACAAGACCAAAAAACAACCCTCAGAATGGGAGAAAATATTTGCAAATGAAGAAACTGATGAAAGATTATCTCCAAAATATGCAAGCAGCTCAATAACAAAAAGCAAACAACCCAATCCAAAAATGGGCAGAAGACCCAAATAGCCATTTCTCCAAAGAAGATATACAGATGGCCAAAAAACACATGAAAGGATGCTCAACATCACTAATCATTAGAGAAATACAAATCATAACTACAATGAGATATCACCTCACAACAGTCAGAATGGCCATCATCAAAAAATCAACAAACAATAAATGCTGGAGAGTGTGTGGAGAAAAGGGAACCCTCTTGCACTGTTGGTGGGAATGTAAATTGATACAGCCACTATGGAGAACAGTATGGAGGTTCCTTAAAAAACTACAAATAGAACTACCGTATGACCCAGCAATCCCACTACTGGGCATATACCCTGAGAAAACCATAATTCAAAAAGTGTCAAGTACCACAACGTTCATTGCAGCTCTATTTACAGTAGCCTGGACATGGAAGCAACCTAAGTGTCCACTGACAGATGAATGGATAAAGAAGATGTGGCACATATATACAATGGAATATTACTCAGCCATAAAAGGAAATGAAATTGAGTTATTTGTCATGAGGTGGATGGACATAGAGTCTGTCATACAGAGTGAAGTAAGTCAGAAAGAGAAAAATAAATACCGTATGCTAACACATATATATGGAATAAAAAAAGAAGCCTCTGAAAAACCTAGGGGTAGGACAGGAATAAAGATATAGTCATAGAGAATGCACTTGAGGACACGGGGAATGGGAAGGGTAAACTGGGATGAAATGAGAGAGTGGCATGTATATATACACTATCAAATGTAAAATAAATAGCTAGTGGGAAGCAGCCACATAGCACAGGGAGATCAGCTTGGTGCTTTGTGACCACCTAGAGGGGTGGGATAGGGAGGGTGGGAGGGAGATGCAAGAGGGAGGGGATATGGGGATAAATGTATACATATAGTTGATTCACTTTGTTATAAAGCAGAAACTAACACACCATTGTAAAGCAATTATACTCCGATAAAGATGTTTAAAAAAGAGAAACATGGGATATATTTAATGATTGTTTTTGCCCTTCACAAATATTTTAAGCAAATATCTCTTGCTTTTAAGTCAAACAAATTAATACCACTGAAAGTGCTGGAATTATGTAAACTAATAACTGGTTTAGCCCTTTGTCCAAGGTTCCCTGCCTTAACAGACCTTCCTGCAAGAGTACCCACACATTTGAACTATCAGATCTACACAGAAAGCCTAAGGCATTTAAATATAATTATGCAAAGATATTTAGGAGAACAAGGATACTTTTTACTCCATATAGGCATATTACAAGACATGGATGTCCTAGTATTATAATAGGAAGAAAGAGACTCTTGGGGCTACTATAAAATTCTAAACTACTTATTACATTTTTCTTAGACAATTTCTCAGTTACAAAAGTACTGAAGTCTTGTACTATGGAAAATCGAATTCATTTTGTTATGAAAGTAGTGGTGGTACAGAGGAAAACATGGTGACACAGGAAAGTACCTGTAATCCTATATCAGTAAAGGAATGCCTACATATTTATTACCCTAGAATAAACTGAAATTCCAGATCTAGCCAGAGCTTGCCCAGCAAAATCTAAAAAATACCTTTGCAATTCATTTTTAACTTTTTTTTCTCTGTCTCATGCTAAAAACCTAGCTCCACAACTTCATAGGTTTTCCTGAAATAGAGAATTCAATATGACTTCTCCAAGCCTGACTATGGTAAGACTTCTAGGCACTAAGTGAAATTCCATGAAGGCAATCTAAAAGAAGAATACTCTATAGTATTATAAATTACTGCTAAAAACTAAATAAATAGAGCTTCCCTGGTGGCGCAGTGGTTGAGAGTCTGCCTGACGATGCAGGGGGTTCGTGCCCCGGTCCAGGTAGATCCCACATACCGCAGAGCGGCTAGGCCTGTGAGCCATGGCCGCTGAGCCTGCACGTCCGGAGCCTGTGCTACGCAATGGGAGAGGCCACAACAGTGAGAGGCCCGCATAACGCAAAAAAAAAAAAAAAAAACACTAAATAAATAAAGCCCTGAAGAATATGTTCATGCAGCATATGCTTTGTGTATATAATAGTGCATGTATGTGTTACAAAATACATACATAAATAGAAATACATATACAATGTATATTTAAACTCTGACCTTAACTTTTTGAAAGTTGCCATTTCTGTTACATTGTAAAATGGCCACAAATATCCCCCCTTGTTGCAACCATGCTACTGCACTATGATATTGAGGATCCCCCCAAAAAGAGGTATAGTCTTTCCCTCTGCTCTTTGATTCTGACTTGGCGATGAGGCTTGCTTTGGCCATGAGACATCATAAATGAAGTGAAACCCAGGCTTGAAAAGCGTTTGCACATGAGCACGTGCTCTCTTGCTGCCATTTGGAATCCTGAGACTACCATGGGATATCACAGGAAGAAGCTCAGGCTAACCTACTGGGTGACAAGTAACCATGTAGAGCAGAAATGTGTTGTCACAGCATATCCCCCCATATTCATCAGGCCACCAAATGCTGAACATTTGAGTGAGGCCATCCTGGAACATTTAGCAGCCAGGTGACTCATCAGCTGTCAATGGAGGCATGAGAGAACCCAGCAGAGATGAGCTGAGCTGGCTTAAAAGAATCACACAGCTGAGCCACAGAATTATAGGCTAAATAAAATGATTTTACTTTAAGCCATAGGTTTGTATTAGTTTATTACGCAGGAATATCTGACTGATATACTCTTTTATACCTTGTAAACATAGAGTCCAGGGTAGCGCCTCTTTTTTTAAAAGTTTAATTTATAATGGGGGTAGTGTGAAGCTAGTATGTTGCATGAATGAACAGGCTTATTAATATGCCAGAGTGCACTGCAGACAAATTAGGAATCATCTAATGGTTTTCTAAATATAAACTCAAAAAACATTTCTTTCACAGTCTCCTGCATTAATAAAACAGTTTTGTGGTATTACTATAGTCCATCAGACTTAAATTATTCCATGTGTATTTTTGCTGTGATTCTTCAGTGAGTTCCTGTATAATTTTCTTCATTTTTGCTTTCTGATTGTTTGAGATCTGTTCTGATTATTTAGTCCCTTTTATTTAATGATTTTTTGCCAAATACATGACCTTATCTTATTTCTTATGAAAATCCTCACTTGTGTGTACATGTATTTGTTAATTAATCATTTTATAACATTTTGGTTAAGTTTAAATAGACATATATACCTTTATTTACTTTTATTTATTTTATTTTGGTATTGATATATAACAGATATAATTCATATATAACATTATGTTAGTTTCAGGTGTACAACATAATGATTTGATATTTATATATTTTGAGAAATGATCACCACAGTAAGTATAATTAACATCCATTACCACACATAACTACAATTTTTTTCTTGTGATGATGACTTTTAAGATCTACTCTCTTATCAACTGTCAAATATACAATACACTATTACTAACTACCATCACCAATGCTGTACATTACCTTTCCAGGACTTATTTATTTTAAAACTGGAAGTCTGTACTTTTTGACTAACTCCTCTCTCTGACCACCACCAGTTTGGTCTCTGTATCTGAGTTGTTTTTGTTTTTAGATTCCACATATAAGTGAGATTACATGGTATTTGTGTTTCTCCATCTGACTTATTTCACTTTGCATAATGCCCCCAGGGTCCATCCATGTTGTCACAAGTGGCAAGGTTTCCATCTATTTTATGGTTGAATAATATTCCACTGTGTATGTATACCATATTTGCTTTGTTCATTCATCCACTGATGGACACAGGTTGCATCGTATCTTGGCCACTATAAATAATGCTGCAGATGAACATGGTGGTGCATATATCTTTTCAAGTTAGTGTTTTCATTTTCTTAGGAAAATATAGATTTTATAATTTTCAAGGAAATTGAAATTATAGGCTTTCAACGTAGTGCTTTCTGAAACCTGGCATGATGCATATAATGATATTCGGAAAATTGCACTGCATGCAGCTTTAACCTTCAGTAAAACAAGAGCAAAGACTTTTTACTTTTGTTTTCATTGACATTTTAAAAACAATTTTCTTCAGAGTGATACATACCCATGATAGCATATCATTTGCACTTAGAAGGGTTTATCGTGAAACAGTCTCCTTGTATTTTGAATTACGCAGTACAATTATATCTAGCTGGTATAAAATAAAATCCCCAAATTTCTGCAGCGTAACACATAAAATGTGGTCTGTTGCTCTTTCAAAGACTGGTGTGGATGTTGCTAGTAGAACTGCTGTGGTAGAACCTCCTTTAAGTGATTCTTGCTACAGGTAGGAGAAAATGTGAAAAAAAAATTAAATGAGGACCTGCTTATGGGTAGGAGGGCTACTTCCCTCTGTTCACATTCCATTGATGGGAACTAGTTACATGTTTCCAAATGGAGACATAAAGACTTGATTATTATCTTTTTGCGCTCACAGGATGAAAATGAATGTTTGGTAGACAAATAACATTATCTCTGCAAAACTCTCTTTGCCTGTTTCAAGTCCATCTCCTCAAAGGCAAATTCTTAAAATTTGTCTATGTTTATTTAATATGTTTAATCCATTTTTCCATTTGTCAATGTAAGAAAATTTGCATTTACTCCTTCCTATAAAACATAGTTGCAACTTTAAAATCGACATAAAATTTTATATCTATTTCAATCAACTGTTAACAAAATCTCAGGCTTATCCTGAGAGTAATTTTTGCTCCCAATCTCCCCAGTTCCTATCAACAATACTTTTAATTTAGCATTTTCAGGGATGTTAAGAGTTTTTATGTTCTGCCTTCAAAATTTTTTTTTAATTCTATGTCCCTAGATTAAGATTATGAAGTAATATAGTCTTCTCACTGTTACTAGAAAATTATGCTTAATTTAAATATTGTATTTTCATCTCTATGTACTATTATCACTCCATAGACATTCAAATATTACTATTGTTAGTTTCAAAAACAAACATTTTGATTTTATTGTAACTCTTCAATTTTTATCTCTCCACCCCATCTTTTGTTTTGCTTTCTATTTTAACTGTAACATTTATACATAAATATTTTTACTAGAGTTTCTGATTTCTTATTATATTGTTCATTTTTGTGTCTTTATCACCACCTTTTTCTCAGTTTTCAATCTACTTCATGTTTTATCTAGATCCCTTATTTCTTAGAATCTCCCTATTGAATGCCTCTGCATGATTTGGAGGAGACACCCACTAGGCTACTGCAAGTATTTGTCCAACTCTCTATACTTAGAGTTATTGTCTCCTGGGCCACATGTCTTCTGTCTTGACCTCCTTCCCCCTGCAATGGCACACCACAACCACTTGGCTAGAGCATAAACAATGTTCATCAGAAGAAAATCTTCCTTCTCTTTTATGCATGAAAATATATTTTATGACTTTACAGTTGACTGATAATTTGGCTGAAAACAGAATTTAGATGTGGCCCCAAAACACCTTTTTTCTCAAATATTTGATAGCAAGATTCCAGCATCTGTGAAGTCCATTGTTCCCAGTTGCTGTTTTTGTTCTCATTATCAGGAAATATTTCTTTCCTCTCTTTCTTTTAGTTTAAGGATTTGCTTTTTATCTTTTATGCTTTAAAATTCTATAAATGTGTATAGATATGAGTATTTTTTCACTTACTCTGTTCATCTTAAAATGAGGTCTTTCATGTCATCTAAGATTGCAAGTAAATTTTCTTCTATTATTTCTTTCATAGCTGATTCTCATTCATTTTCTCTCCTCTCTTTATAGATCTTTTATGGCATATGTTTTTGTGGAAATTCGCTTGGCACTGAATCTTCTCTTATTGAGGTTATCACAACTCTACCATATAACCATGAAATGCAGGGTCATTATTCTTACCTTATCTTTATTTCTGCTTACAAATGCACATGTAATTCTCCTTCCCGTTCTATTTGATTCAGGATTGTGTGTATGGCACAATTTAGGCTGATGTGTTGCAAGGAAATATATGCTGTGCCCAGGACCATATACCTAATTTTCATAGCTTACGGCAAAATAAAAATGCAGGGTCTCTTTTTCAAAAACTAAAGAGAAGAAGTGCCATTAAAGGTACCAAAATATAACAAGTTCTCCTTTCTTTTTAGGTCTCTCTCCTGACTTGTCATGTTTTTTATCTGCTATTTAATGTCATATTCCCTCTGGCATTGGACACTTAGGATACTTGCAAGGTGAGTACAGACACTACAGATACCCTGACACTGTACTCCTGCATCACACCAACTGCCTGTCCTGGCATATGCCTGATACTGATCCATGGGTCTTGCCCCATCCTGGGATGGAGATGTCAGCCACACTTTCCCATTGTTCATAGCTTCAACCAACAGCAGATGGATGACCCCCATGGTTTTGCAAACTCTGCACCAGGACATTCTCGGTTTTTGAAGTGGGAAGAAGGCTTACTTCCACTGAATTATCAGCCAGAACACACTCTGAGCTCCCAGGCTAAGGCAAGAAGGGCTGTCACCATGCCCTTCTCTGAAATGTGGATGCAGGGTCATAAAGATGGTCGTGACTAGGGCTTCCAGAAAAGAAGCTTTCTTCCTGTTGTGCTGAAGCTACTTGGAAAGATGCTTACTTATATGGATAGCGTGATGTGTAGATGTGACATGAGGAACTGCTGCTGCAGCCGGAGAAGTTAACCAGAGGATAAAGGTCACACATGGAGGAGAGCAAAGCTAAGACAATGACAGAGAAAGAAGCTGAGCTCTTTTCAAGGAACTTCCATTGCTAATCTCATCTCTAGATGCTTCAGATACAGGAGCAAGCACAGTTTTAATACAATTTGTTAGGTTTCCTACTATGTACAATTGGAAGTATCCCAAACTGACACTTAAGATTGTGCATTTCCAAAAGTATATGTCCATCTTAATTTCATAGGCTTTCTTTTAATATTTTTCTTTATGTCTTGAGGGAATGTTTTTGAATATATCATTTATAGCCCATTTATTTTTCTTTAAAATATAAATTCAAATTTTAGTTTTTGAGGTTTCCCTTTTGACTTAATTTTTCCATGGCATCTTATTTTTAAGGAATGCATTTTCCCAAAATATTGGAATATTTGGATACTCGATTGAATTTAAATTTAGCTTATTGTGAATATTTTATTTTTCTAAATTATCTTTGTTTCCCTTGGTTCCGTTTTCTATTGTTTCTTCATTTGTTTTTGTTTAGTTGTTATCTGTCATGGTTAGGATTTGCCTTTAAGCATGAGGATATTTAATTTTACTCAATTCATATATTAAACCCAGGGATGGTGTAGATGGAATTTTTTTCTTTCCTGCTGAGTAAGTAGATTTTTTACAGGTTAGACCACCACTGTGAATAAAACTGCTGTGAGCTTTTTAGCCATCACTTTTGGAAAATAACTGGCAAAACTCACTTTCAGATGAGGAGATTTGGATACTGTTGGTTTATGGACATATACTAATGACACCAGAAAGGCTAATATATGGAGGTCTTATTTACAGGCATTCACATCAGCATTAGATTGTCTGGGAATGATGCAGGCTCCCTATTCTCTGTATGAAGAATGCTTTTTAATACAGGCTCTGAGTTGATTCTTTTGGTTTTAACATGAGTTTCATTACAACTCTCTCCTGCTTCCAACTCTAAGCCCAGAAAATCTCTCTGGACTCCTCTTGGGTTGACTTCGCTTTCCTTTTATTGGGCAACATTGAACCATATTCTTTGCCCTGACTTTGATGCTTATTTCTGTTTCATACATACCCCAATGCTAGTCTCTCTCTCTCTCTTTCTCAGAAATACTCCAAAATCTTTATTTGTTTATGAACTCCTTCTTGTTTATTACCTATTTATTCCTTTATCTATTTCTATACTCTTATGTCATCATGGGAGGTGTAGGAAACAAAGGAATATTCCTAGTCTGGCATACCGAAAATAAAACCCTATATTGAATTGCAATAACCCATCACATTGCCTTTTTATCATACAATTCTAAATGAAATGGATTACCCACTCGACAACTGATTGCTTGAATAATTCAGTAATGCATTCTAATTTGTCAAATTTAACTAAAAAAGAAAATAAACACAGGTTCTTGTTTTCTTCAACTGTTTCACTTGTGTTTCCCCTACAATTCAGTAGATATGCATTCTGATATTTGTGTGTGTCTCCTTACTTGTGAGAATTATTGACCTATATCCAATAGCTCATATAAATACTTAGTAAGATACCATTTGATTATATACAAGTGATGTGTCACAGCAGATACTTATGAACGACAGTACCTCTGAGATGATATTAAGGACCATATGCCTTTGTTAAGAAATGGATGGGTTTTGAGTGCGGCACACAAAATGGCACCTCCCCTTCTCCTAGAAATTCATGTGCTTTCTCTGCTCTAACACTTATTTATATGCACACACACTCACGCACCCATGATATGGTAAAAAAAAAACAAAAAAAAAACTGTTTTGATCCTTATTTTTAAAAGTAGATAAAAAGTCCAATTTTTACATGTCCGTCAAAAATTCATAACAATCAACACATTTTGTTCACATTTAATGTTCAAGATAGTATGGAAATAATGGAGAAAATACAGTTAAGTAAAATGCCTCCTTCAGTCTCAATTAGGTTACATTCCCTTAGGGAAATAAAGAGAACACAGTTAGATTTATATTAGCTCTTGTTATTAAATACCTCTTAATGAATAAGAGTGCTGTTTAAAGAGTTTATATAATGGTTTCCTTATTAAACCAATCAACACATAAATACTTCTAGAGTCAATTAATATAAATATATGGTAAATCATTTCATTTGCTAATTCAACACTAAATTTAGTTTTGTCCATCTCTCTTTTTTTTTTTTTTTCCTGCGGTACACGGGCCTCTCACTGTTGTGGCCTCTCCCGTTGCTCAGGGGCCATGGCTCACGGGCCTAGCCGCTCCGCGGCATGTGGGATCTTCCCGGACCGGGGCACGAACCCGTGTCCCCTGCATCGGCAGGCAGACTCTCAACCACTGTGCCACCAGGGAAGCCCCTGTCCATCTCTTATACGTTTAACCTCATCTCCTTCTTTATGACAGACCTTTGACAGCATCAATTAAATAAACTCTTGAAAAGAAAAATATCTTAAAAAGAAAAACAAATACGTACTCTCTCTGTTAAGATCCCTCTTTAATTTCCGTTACAGAGCATATTACAAATAGAAGGTTCTATGTTCTCCATGTACATTTTTGTGCTTCAAGTTATCCTTTTACTCTTTATCCTTTAACATTAAAACAAAGTCGAAACAAGGTCAAACGCTATGTCTCCCATATTCTACCAAGGGATCTAATTCCCTCTCCTTAAATAGCTATCATAGCGAGAGTTATAAATTCCAGGTCTTTACTTCTGGCTCAGACACCTATGTGGATTTCTAAAAAACTATATGCAACTCTTGCTTGAATCCATCTACATATACGTCCCTCAAAGCACCACAAAATTGACAATTCCAAATTGACTCTTTCTTATTTTCATTGAAAATCTTAGTGCACCTCTGCATTGCCATTTACCTGAGCTGCCTTCCCATTACATTATAAACTACTTGAGGAGAGAGACTACTGGTCTCTGTCTTTAAGTCTTCTGTGCTGAATACAATGCATGCTACATAAAAAGTGATCAGTGAATATGTATTTAATAAATAAATACATCTGTGTGATCTTAATGTTTTTTTGAACCATGACATGCATTTGTGTATATCTACAACAAATATGGTAAATGCGAAATAAGTGAACTATAATATTGTGGTCTCCCCAATACCATAAGCTAAATTATTGAGTCAATTATAAACATAAGACTTGCCTTGTCACAACAACTTATAACCACTCTAAACAAAGCCACAGCTTGCACCAACACTATAAATTAGGAAAGTAGGAAAATAAAATGATACTCTATTAAGCTTTAATATTAATATAATATTGAATTACCTAGGGAAGCACTCATGGATTTTAATCATAGGCATGTAGGAGATCAAAAACAAAACTCTGGTTGATAATAAGTCAAATTGCCCCTCCCCAGAACACTGAATACAATCCTAATAAATGAAATGATATAGCAAGGAAGTCATTACCAGCAAAGAGCACAGTGAGGTTTCATCTTGTATGAAAGAAAATAAAATTTTATCTGATCCTGTTAAATATGTCAGCCAGGAGAAACAGAACAATAGAACTAATAATGTGTTCCCTGATAACACAGGAGGAAGCTGAATGATGAATCAGATAGGATGGCAGATAGGAAACCTGAAAACGGTGGAAATGTTACCAATGAGACTAAAGAGAATGTTCATGACATGCAAACAAATGAAAAAAGTAAAAATAATAATGGACAAAATGATGGTGATTTAGGTAATGCTGAGGGACTTATCTTTAAGAAAAATGAAGGAATAATCAATGCCATAAGTTTGTTCAAAGTGAAGATGAGCTGACTTAGAAAATAAGAAAAAAAGGAAACATTATCTCATGGTTGTTGAGGTTACATATGAATTAAAGTCTGAAAGAGGTTATTTAAAGTTTTAAAGTACCAACCTCCATATCACTAACTATTCCTAAAGAGATGATTCCTTTAACAAACTACTATGCAGTCCACAGAATAAACATGTTATATAAGAGCCTACACTGAGGACAAAATTGCGTAACCATGAATATAATAGCAGAGTTTCAGGAATCAGCCTACATATCTATATCAGTTTATCTTGGCTCATTATCTTTCTTTTCTGGTTCATGTTTTGACACAAACTTTCTGGGAACCTATCCCTAAGCAAGGCATTCACCAAACAGAAGATGGAGTCAGCCTTGTTCAGCCAAGACCAATCATAACCTTCCCTAGTCTCAGGCAGCCCGCATCCCTGAAACCATTCCAGATACTGCGTGGGATCTCAGCCTATTCTAAATGAACAACAAAACTATTGTGGAAAAATTGTAATTTTAGGTAATTACCTTCCACTTATGCCACTTTCCCCTGCAACCTTTTGTGCTCAAACAGAAACCAAACCATATCCAGGATTCTCTTTCCAATCTGCTTATACTTAAAGATTTGTTGCATGCTATTCCCACTGTGCTCCATTGGTAACCTTATGTCTATTGTAAATAAACTGACTTGAAAATTTTAGATTCCATAAAATATTCTCTTCAACACGTAGAATCAATTGAATACCAGTTCATAATTGAGACTTTTGCTTCTCTTGCACCAAACTAGCTTAGTAAACAAGTAAAATCATACTAAAAAAAATTGCCTATGCTAACAGACCCCATCTATCGTGGTACCAATGAGTCTAGAGAGACCATAGACTTTCTTCTGCATTAGCAATACAGCTACATAAGTTTTACACTTACACTATCGACAAAATTCCAAATTTTGACATTTCTAACACTAAGTTATAAGCACACCTGTGTTAAACTTTCAAGATATCTTTAATTCTTTGCATGCTTCATTCTCTCCAATTCTATCATGTTTCTCATATTTTTTCCCCTTTTTATTATACCCATCCCTAGACTCATGGTTGATCATCCAAACTTTACTTTTATTTAGAATTTCTTAGCCTAGGGTTTGCTAAAACTACATAACGTGAAGTGAAAGTTAAGGCTAATGTTTTATTGGGAGGTGCACAAAGAGAGTGAGGAAAAAGGACATGCAGAAAAGAATGGGAAGAGATACATTGCCCACTGCTAGAAAAGATACATAGCCAGCCAATCAGCATGGAGGACATATCTGGGCAGGTGGTATAGAAACAGTCTATCAAAGGATGAAACAGAGTGGGAATTTACCTGCAGCACTCTCTCCCATGTCTTATCCACAATCAGCAAAATGTATCCTGTAGGGAATTAACTTCTCTGTAGTTCTGGTAGTGGTCACTTGATCTTTCATTGGCTACTGGGAAAGAAACCTTAATGTATTGTTTAAGTCTGGAAGAATTGGGAAAAGCCAGGCTTTAACCCTCAGTGGAGGGACTGCTTAGGTTTCTACAGAATTATTTGTTGTGTTGGCTGGGGCACAATGAGTAGCTGAGAGCTGGGAAAACCTGAGGTATCTCATGCAAAATGTTACTGATACTCAGCAACACCCTCCTTTCTCCTGTATCCCAGACATAGAAGAACTGCACAGTGGGTCAATTTTCCAATCTACCTTGTGTAGATTTTATACCCCAAAGTTGAATTTTATAGTTCAAAAATTTTTGTGATATAAAAATAAAATCCTTTGAGTTAATAATTCTATAGTAATTCCATTTCTATAAAAATTTAAAAATATATATTAGTAGATTTACTTATCCCTCTCTCACCAAGAACACTTATCTTTATTGTCCTGCAAATCTGAGATCATTCTTTTCAATGAAAAAATGCATAGGTTCAAATCTTTAAAGTATAAACTCAAAAGAGATATATAGTTTAATCTTCTCAATGGAAACTCCTTCCTCCCATCAAGGTCAAAACTGAACAAAATTTGTTTTGATATAGAAGCATGAAAAAAAGTTTAAAGAATAAAAGAGAGGAAGGAAGAGATAGAGGGAAAGGGGTAGGAAAGGAAGAGATTCATATTCTTTAAGGAGAGTCATGGAAAGACAGATGTGCCATTTCCTGTTCATTATAAACAGGAATTATGCAGCCACAATTTCTACTGTCTGCAATCCTAAAATCATGCCAATAAACAACCTCAAGTTTTACCCATCCCAGAGATTTGTGTGTGTGTGTATGCTTGTATATAAGTGAAATAAATAATAACAATGATAAAAGGGATGGGAAGGAGGAATTTGGTTTATTTTGTTATTATAAAGTACTTAACATTACTCGTGAAGTGGCATAGTGTTATTGGAAAGTGGATTTAGATTAGCTGTAAATGTATATTGAAAACTCTAGGGTAACACATAAAAACAGTAAATAAGTATAACCAATGTGCTGAGAAAAGAGATATGATTAAAAAATTAGTGGTTGCCAGATTAAGTTAGAGGGAGGGATGAATACACAGAGCAGTGTTTTCTTTCTCCCTTAGGTGGGATACAATGGCTAGAGAGCGCTGGAGTTGGATATTACCCTTCTCCCTGGACAGTTTTGCTCTGATAACACCCCAGCAGGTTAAGGTCAGGTTAACTAATTTCTCCTGAGTGCAGGCCTTATTAAGAACACAGTCCTCTGGATGTTTCCTTTACCCTTCTCCCTGCTGGAAGCATGTGAGGATTTTTCTCCAATATTTGCTCTTGCAACCTGGTCAAGCTCCTAGACATGACTCACAAAAGTGTGGGAATCCCCCCCTCTGACTGGGTTCTGAGCTTTTAACTTTCAAGTTTGTCCACATTGTGACTCCAGCAATTCATCCATTACAGTTTTGGTTTCCCTCTCCAGCACTGGTGCCCATGGTCACTTACACTCATGAATCTCTTCTTTGCTAAGCCGTTATCTCCCTGTATTTGCCTATGTCACCTATCTCAGGGGCCACGGATTGTCCATGTCTCTTATAGATCCTAGAAGAATTGTTCATTTTTCAGTCTGTTCAGCTTTTTACTTGTTATTAGGATGCAGTGGCAACTTTCGAGCTCCTAACAAGTGGAGACAAGAACTGGAACTTCCAATGATTTTTAACAAAAATGAATTTCTCAATAAACAATTATCATACTTGGATATTCTTTCATATCTTTTTATTTATTTATTTATATTAGAAGAGTCAACAAACTTCAGGGCAAATTTTAATTATGATCATGTTCTTTTGGACAGGATTGTCTCTGCTTCTCTTCTTTCTCCATTTGTCTCTGTTTCTGTCTCTGTGTTTCTCTCTCTCTCTGTCTATCTTCTCATCTCTTTCTATCTCAAGCAAAATGGATTTTGATGCTTCCAAGTGGGGTTCCATTTTTTCTAGAAAAGTGACCAAAGCTCACAATAGTATTATACTTGCCAATTCACATATTTAAATTACCAATCTGGTCTCAGATGTTTGAATTATTCCTGCCATACATGATTCTGCATAATGCTTTACATAGTTTTCTCCTGCTTTTTATATGTTGGGTAAAATTGGAAACCACTGATGGTAGTAAAATATTATCAATCAAGCAATATCCAAATTAACCGCATGCTTCTAAAGGCTAATACGAGTTTTAGAAAGTGGAAATATATTTCCAATATCAAAGTATAGAATGAGCCAAATAGTCAGAAGAGACCATTTTATGATATGTCTACTACTTTCAACCCCAGTAAGCATTTGGTGGAATATAAGAGTGTACTATTCTGCTTTCTCAACATGGAAATAATTTTTAACCACAAGTGATTTTTATACTTAAATACAAGGGAGATTTACACTGTTAAAAGTGACATCACTCTAGAAATCATGAAATACCAGGGTCATTTCAAAATCATTGTACTGTATAGAGGACATGATTATATAGCATATTCTGTGTTTGTGTATGTGTTTGCGTGTGTGTTTGTGTGTGTGCATTAATTTAAGCAGAATACATGCTAATGCACAGAAAAGACACCAACCTAGTTTGGTGAAATATATGTTTGATGTATAAAAAAAGGACTGTGCCCTTAGGATTTGGATACTATGTTAAGTCAAGTTGTAGCCATAAATCACACATATAAATATTTGATTTCTCTACTCCTAGACCTTGGCTGATCAACATCACTGCAGAAAATGGCAAAGCTATGCAGATTGGTGCCCTCATTCATAGTCATGGCTTCCACAACCATTTATATAATGCTGAGGACAAAATCTATATCCTTTGAATAAATCTTCACCCTGATCTCTAACTTACAACATTGTTTAAGAGTTTATTTATTCGTTTTACAATATTTTCCTTGACTATGCCCTGAATATTTGCCTATGTCCTAGGCAGTACACAGTAAACTAGTCCAAATCTAAACTCATCTCAATATGTGACAAATAGGTCCTGCTGTATATATTCTATATTCTACCATTAGTATTGCCCCTTACAAGTCACCATAGGAAGAAAAACCCAGAAGAAATCAAAGGTTACATTTCCTACTCACTATTCACATTAAAGCAGACAAGAGATTCTTTGGATTTCACTTTCTAAATATTTTATAAATATATTAAATCCTTCATATACATTGCATATTGCTTTAGTTATGATTTTCATTATTTCATACTTAGATTATTTAAATAACTTTCTATCCATATAATATAGACTCTAATATAGGTATATATATCTAAAATTAGAACTGCTGAGGTAAAAGTAACTTGCATTTAAATTTTTGATATCTGTTGCTACATGACTCTGCATAAGCATTGCACCAATTAATAATCCCAGCATTTGTTGTAATGTTTTATTTTCTTATTTTCCTGTATTGTTTATCAGCCAATAGTAACATATAGAAATAACGGTGAAACAGTCTCCCTTTTTGTATTTATTTTCACTTTTTATTACATTTCCTGAAGAACATGAAGTAATGTTGCAAAAACAGGCTTAATTTTCTTGTTCTTGAACAAAGGCGTATCTCTTGAACTCATCTGATGAGCAGATCATTTGAAACAGACTTTTGGTTGTATTTATGTAACCAAATGATACATTTTGTCTTTGTTGTTTAATGAGATTGTCATTAAGTTATTGCCTTCTATATAATTCTTTACTTATAAATATAAATATTCATAATAAAACTTTGTAAAAAAGACCAATGGAATTTTTTAAATAAAACATAATTAACCAAAGTCTATTATTCTTGAAACACATTGAAGGAATCACATCATTGATGAAAATATTTTGATAATATTTTTCTAAGGCAGTATTCTTTCTAAGTAAAAAAATAATTCATGTTTTGGTTTTGTTCTCCTCTTTCTATACTCCTCAAATGATTCAACACAGTTTGTCTTTCTCATCTCTCATTACTGATGAAACTATTTCAGTCAGGGTCTTCTTTCAATGCTACACTTCAAATCAACAAAGACTAGAGGCTATATAATTATTTGTGCATGTGTGTGAACATATATATGATTATATATGTGCTTATACACACACAAACGCATGTACCTAAGTACATATATACACATATACAAATACATACATATATACAAAATCTGCGTTACAATGGCAAGTTATATTAATTCTCTATGCCTTAATTTTACCACATGTAAAATGGGTGTAACATTATGATTTAAGAATTATAAGATGCAGAACACTGAAGTCTTTTGATGCAAATTACCATTTAAATACACCTTCTTAACCTTAAGTGTTCATAGAAATAAACCTTCGTTCCCCTTAAAATATATATATAAGATGGAACATTTATATAAAAAAATTAGATTAGTGCTACGTAAATATTCCCTAATCTCTTTACACTTAAATTCATGCATTTTTCAACAATGCATGCAGGTAATACATCAATATTTTGAAAAGCTGTTATCCAAGGTTAGTGGAAACAGAAGCAAGAAAAGACTGTTTCTCCTGCTCAAAATTTTTTTCTGGCAGGTCTAACACAATTAGAAAAGTATTAGTATGTATTAATATGAAAATCTTGGGAAATATTTATTTTTGCTGAAAATACAAATATATTTTAAGAAAGTCCAAAAATATATACTACTGACCTATTATAAGTAATAAGATTTATTGTTAAGTAGTTGTCTAATAAATATCAAGACATAAAATTTTCCTGTAGGTCTATGTAATATGTATATTAAAATGTTTTAAATAAATATGAAAGCTGAAAAAATTTTATGACATTTTTAAATGAATAAAAATACACAAGACTATTTTTACTTCTAAGGAGAAAATGGGAAATTTGCCTTTAACAATGTGGGTAAATATGTCTAAAAATTAACATGCTTTTGGAAGGATTAAATGAGAAACATGTTCTAAATTATTGACGTAAAAGCTTAGCCTAGATAAAATAGATTAACATACCCAAAGCAAGGTATTTATATATGTAGATACATATTTTGATTTTCTAATAATAAATATTTGAATGTTTTTTTCAATGTACTTTTTTTAGTATTCCATAATTCTAAAACCCACTTTTATTCATGTGTGGTATACAAAGTGGTCATAATCTCAAGAGTGATTAATTTTATTTTCTAAAATATCATTTATATAAAGTGAAATGAAGAGGCAATTTTCATCTACTTTAGAGATGAATTATTTATATCTGTATTTTATTTTATATCAATTCTATAAACTAATTGTAGCCTAATATATGTGATTCTATGGAAAAAGTATAAAACCTCAATGAGTCTATGACTTTTTTGACAAATAATAATTTAATTTATGAAGAGGACAAAACAGATCATTGAAATGATTCACCCCAAAATAACTTTCTTGCTCAAACATTCAAAAATATATAATTTTCTTTCATTTTCATTGTTACAAAGCAGAGAAAAGATAAAAGATATAACAATTCATTTTTTAATCTGTTAACCCTGAAATCAAAACCATAATAAGAAAAAACTGAAAATGCATCATTTTAATGCAAACGCATCATTTTAAGTTGCAAATATTCTACATTAACAATCAAATTTAGCAATATATTTAAAGATTACTATGCCACAAGTAATAAAATTGTTTAAATTAAGGAACAGTTTTGATATTAAATATTTTTTCGATGTCATACATCAACCAATCAAAAGAAACATGATTACATTGCATTTTGGAAAATTAAAAGAATAATTTTAACGAAATTTTTGATTCATTATTGAAACCAAGGATAAGTAGAAATGCATTTATCATGTGCAGAAGTTATTTCTCAGTCTTATAGCTAATATCTCACTTAAGGCTGACATACAGTATGTATTCAAATTAAAGTCAGAAACAAGAAAAAATGGTCACCTTTATTATTATTGAATACTATTGTCCTTAACATTGTAGCCAAATGAATGATCAGAAAAATATATTTAATTCCCCAACTCCTTTTCCTTCTCTCTTTGAAATAAACATGTAAATACCTTCTTAACTGTAAAGGAAAAAAATAAAAGCAGCAAAAATAATTTCCTGAACTTTCAAAACCTTTCAACATAAAAATTTCAGGTTATTTCTTCTACTCTTTTTTTTTTCTTTTAACATGCCTAGGTTTACTACTGCTGCCATTCATCTTTTTTCCCCTAGTTGTATTCTTTTTTGGTTGCTTTTTACTTCTTTTTAATTTAAATTTTAGGTTTTTCCCATTTTTTTATTGAAGTATAATTGATTTGCAATACTGTGTTATTTTCAGGTGTACAACAAAGTGATTGTTATTCTTTTTTTCATATTGTGTTCCACTATAGGTCATTACAAGATATTGAATATAATTCCCTGCACTATAAAGTAAGCATTCTTATTGACCCCTGTGAGGGTCCTTTTTGTTTACTAAGGAATCATCTTAACCCAATGTGTTTGAATAGAGTGGTAAATTAGACCTATCAGATTCCTCAATTTGGAGTAGCAACACAGAAAACTCATATAAGAATTTCCAATTCTTCTTTTTAAGCAAAACTTTTCAAACAAAAGTTTTTTAAGAAATATATGATTAGTTGACTGTCAAGTTTGTGAAAGGTCTGAGGTTTTACCTGATTGTGAGTCAACAAGTTAGCTTGCTGCAGTTTCATGGAATTTGATAGAAGACACAATACTTCTGGGTCACAGAAGGACTTTATTGTTAATGGCATAGCGACCAGCATGAGCATCAGTGTATAGGTATCCCTTCTCCTTGTCGCCAGATCCCATGGAAGCAAGGTAGATGTACCTAGATGACACTTGCACATGCAGTGGGTTGAGTTACAGGAGAACTCTAAGTTTAGGAAACACAGATTTTTATAATAAGAAGAAAGCATACCTGTCCTTTGCTCAAGGCCATAGTAGTTAGGTGAATCCTGTTCTACATCAACACCCCTATAATTTTCATACCAAAGGAAATAAACAGTTTTCTAATATGATTTATTAACCTTGAGCTTCTGCATTTGGCTTTTACAATGAATCTTTTTTTTCCAAAAGAGCGTTCAGGATCCAGAGTTTTCCATTGTATATGGTTATTATGGCTTTTTACTTATTTTTAAAAGTAAAACAGTAGGCCGCTTTTTTTTTTAACTGTTTGTTTCCATGACTTTATTTCTTTAAGAAATCAGACAAGTTTCCTTATAGAAGTTAAACATTCTGGATTGACCTAATTTTTTGTGGTATTACTTAATTTTGTCCAAAGAGAAGGATAGTCTAAACCTTAATTAGACTCAGGTTAAATATTTTTAGCAAGAATTCTTCATAGTGATTTGGGTACATAATATCACATTCCATTAAGCAGCACATATTATAGACAGTCTAACTTTTAGTGATGTTAATTTTAAACATTTAGTTAAAGTGATGACTGCCAGCTTTCTCCCTTAAAAACATCTCCCCTTTTCAGTTAGAAAGTAATATATGGAATAATAAAGTGTCACCTTTCAACCGATGTTAACATTTATTGATGATCCTTACCTGAATCTATTATTTCATTAGAGGTAGCAAAATGGTGAATTTTATGGTACTATATATTTTTTCTCTATTACTTGACAGCCTCATAATAAGAATGTCATTAAATGAGAATGAACAACAGTTTTCTGTGTTTTTTTTAAAGTTGGGTTAAATCTTTACTTCATCTATTTCTCAAAAGAAGCTGGAGTAATGGTACCTAGAATGGTGGAAATATTTTTCTCTTTTGAATATTCCAGTGACTAATCAATGTTTAGTTTTGTGTGTATATTCTTCAGCATTTGAGTAGTGGGACACCTTAAAATTTGTTTTGGTGTCAGATCAAAAAACCTATTATATATTGTGTTCTCCTTGATCTCTGACATAAAATGTCCTCCAATCACATAGTTCTTCTCCAAATCTCCTAAGTCTTTGTTCCATTATTCAGAACAAGATCTGGGTAGAAGGTGGTTCATTGCTTCTGAGTGTCATTTCTTCTAGGTTCTTTCAGTGGTAAAACTTAGAAAATACATTTTTAAGGTTGATGATTAAATTTTGATTTTCCAAATCAAATTTAATCTTTTAAAACATTCTTTAAAACTTTATATTTTTATTGATAAACAATGTCCTGCTGTATAGCACAGGGAACTATATTCAATATCCTGTAATAAACTGTAATGAAAAAGGATATGAAAAAGAATATATATACGCATATATATGTATATATATAACTGAACCACTTTGCTGTACACCAGAAACTAACATAACATTGTAAGTCAACCATACTTCTATTTAAAAAAACTTTATATTTTTATTGTTTTATCTTAAATATAGTTTGGTTCCTAATTTAACTTATATACTCAATATAGTCATATAAAATTCATAAAATAATTTAAATAGCAACATTAACTACTAAAATATAAAAAATCTGAAGGATGTCAATTATATCTTTACACACTATTTTTCTTAGAATCTAAAACTAAAAACATATGGTAAGAATATACAGTATGTTCATTACTTACTTATCTATGTGGTCAGTCTGACTTATATTTAGGATCATTTTTTTCACTTTATTTTCAACTTTGCTTTTCCTTTTGTATTTTTAAGTTTATTTTTCAGAATATTTAAATTATTTACATAGTTCAGAAAAATCAACGTAAGCGAACATGATCTTGAAAATGAACTAAGTTAGATGACTCATAATCCCAATTGCAAAAGTTACTAAGACTCACACTATTAAACATTACAGTGCAGATATAAAGATAGACACCTTGATCAATAGAATAGAACTGAGATTCCAGAAATATACCTTTGCATTTATGGTCAAATGATTTTTTTACCGAGGTGCCAAAACAGTTGAAAGAGGAAATCATAGTCTTTTCAACAAATTGCCTATCCACACATGAAAGTATGAATGAAGATGCACTCCTCATCAAAATTAACTCAAAACGAAACATGGATCTAACTGTAAGAGCTGAAACTACAAAGTTCTTAAAAGAAAATACAGGAGTTAATTTTGTGAACTTGAATTAGGTAGCGTCTTCTGATATGACAACAAAAGCACAAGTGTCAAAAGAAAAAATAGACTTCTCCAAAGTTTAAAACCTTGTGCTTCAAAGGACACCATTAAGAAAGACAACTCACAGAATGGAGGAAAATATTTGCAAATCTTGTATCAGATGAAGAATTATAACCAGAATATATATATATGTTACATATATATGAACATATGAATATGAACATGTATATGATAACATATAAGAAATATATTCATATATATGTTATATATATTCTATATGTATAGAATACTTATAATTCAATAATAAAAAGATTCACTGTGCGTTTTCATTCTTCCCTGTGTGTGCACTGCTCAGGGGTCAATCGGAGACCTCAATGAAGATGTTTGCTCAGTTTACAAAGTCTTAGGCATGCTACTTAGAATCAGATCCATGTATGCACAGGTCTGAGTTGAGCACAAGAGTTTATAAACTACTACTGGGGTTACTTTCCAGGTCTTATTTATCTCTGTGATCTCATAGACATTTTCTGGTAAATAGATTTCTCCCATTTCAGTCTTTGGCTAGAAGGCACTCACTTCTGCTACAATGCCTTGTCAGGAGCTGTACAGAAAGAAGACAAAGGGAAACAAAGTAATAGGGGTTATCCCTTCCTCATGGAACAGCAGATCCACATTGAGATGATTGCAACTCCAGCCAACATGATTTTGCACATTGTGAGCAACCCTGGGCCAGAGGACTCAGATAAGCGACATCCAGACTCCTGACAACAGAAATTGTCAGATAATAAAATTTTTTTTAAGCTGCCATGATTGGGAATAATTTATTGCCATAGTATAGCAATAAATGACAAACATATCAGTGATTTTAAAATAAAACACGCATTGAAAATTAACTACAGGATTATGCTACTCGAAATTCAGTGAGGATTTATACTCTGATGTGATTTTTTTTCAGCTAGCACCTCTGAGGCAGATTGCAGCTATTTTCTCACATTTTGTATCTACCTGAAAAGACAATAAATATGTCTAGAACTCATTGTCCTAGAAATGGCATTTCAAACTTTTAGGTACACAGCACAATGTTTGGGTGGGTTTTTCAAACACACACTGTTGTTAAATATGAGGAAACAGGGGGATACCACAACCATCGCTAATAATATTGGTTATCTTACAAATTAAAAATATAGGTGGCTCCAAATTTATAGATGTGTTTCTTAATTTTAACTAGTGACTCAAGTATTTAATGTTTGGGAAACAAAAAAAAACCTTTAATACTAGGACAAAGATCACATGTAATGCTGTTTTCTAAGAAAAAGTAATCTGGATAGATGTGTGTTTATATATAATTTATATATATAAGTTGTGTGGGTTAAAGAAAACTTTGTATTAATTTTGTACACTCAGGAATCCTATATATTACACTAACAAAACAAGAGTAAAAGTTTCCTTGATTCTATATAAACTAGGGAATATCATCTTACCTTTCAGTATGAGAAATTGCACACTCTCTCTCTCTATTTATCTATCTAAAATATGTACGTGAAAAAACAAGAGCCATAACAAATCTGTGTCAATCTGTCTCCCACGTGGTATCCCTTTAGAATGACATGGAAATGTAATCATCACCAGTTTCTCAGCATAAACTATTCATAAAGAGCTAGATCTGAACTTTTTATTTGGCATTAAAAGAATCTAATTACCTTTTACAAATGGCCAGAATGATTATCTGAAACTTCATTGATGGAAACTCCCTGGTTAGTTGATGATTAATCAATGTGCATATTTAGCTTCCTATGCCTATGATTTCGATCAAAGAATTAATGACTTTTGAAAAGAAGAGATTGCATGAAAGCCATGTTTAGTAACTAGTAACCAACTGGGTGTTTTAAATTGAAAAACTGCATGATTAAATTCACTTTTTTTTTTTTTTTTTTTTTTTTTTTTTGCTGTCCAAGTTAGTTGTGATATAGTTTTAGCTGTAGAGGGAAAAATTTTAATTAAAAAAAAAAGTTAAACATGGAAACAATGCCATGCCTTAGTAAATTTGTGACAACAATCAAAATTAAATTTAGGTAGAAACTATTTAAAACAATCATAACAATGGCCTTGCATGTTTTACTGTAATTGTCTATTGTCCTTCTGACTAGTCTATTTTTACTATCCTTATCAGATCTCTGCTTATATGTCATATTGGTAGTGAGGATATTCTATCTAAAAGACTCTCCTCTATAATTCACTATGTATAATACAGTGTTTTATTTTTCCGTTCTGTTTTTCTTCATAACAGCTGTCACTGCTTGAGTTTATGTTTAATAACTCTTTTCAAGAGTAGAGGAATTTTACTTCCAAGAGGCAAGGACCTGGTCAAGTTTATTTATTACTCCGTTTGAATGCCTGGCATATGATAATGTTCTTTAATTAATTGGCATAAAAAGGGGGAAAAAAACCCCTTGAATATTTGTCTCTTCCCCTAGACTGCCCACTTGATTTGGCAGGAAACAATATCTTCACTGTGTTCTCACTGCTTAGCTGTGCAACTGGCACTTAATAGAAACTGGATAAAAGTATGTTTGTTGACTGCACAAATGGATAAATTTAATTCCCCGTTCTAATTCCTATAGAGTTGGAGCAGAATTCCTGGGAGAGATAACAGCAAGTGAAAACCTGAAAGATGTGTTTCACTAAAGAGTTTCTGTGAATCCTTGGAATCCTAGGATCACTGCTGGAGGATGAATTAAACCATTGTGGATGGCAGCACACCACAAAGACACAGAGGCACGGGGAGCAGCTTCTGCACATTTCTGCATTGGCACCGGCGGCAGTTCTGTAGGCATTAATGTAGCAACGTGCTGCAGCAGCTGCCAGCAGTAAAGATGTATGTATGCTCTGCAGTAAATATAACCACAGGGAATAAAAGCCAGAACTAAAAGAGAAATAAAAATACAAAAATGCTGGATCCCGAATGTTGGTACTAACAATGGTGGCTGTGAGCATATAAGAGACACCTTCAGGCAGCAGTGTTTGACAGAGATGTTTAAGGAAACTTATAAGTCTCCAATCCCAGACATCGGCAAAAATGGAGAAACAATATTTGCCACTGTGCCCGTGAAAGTATAATTTTTTCCCTAAGCTACTTGTAGCAGAGCAAACACAGATGACACAGGTATGTTAGAGAAAGGTTATGTTCAAGGACTCTGGGGTGCAGAATATGTAATCTTTGGTGATTCTCTGTGCATTTTAAGGAATATTTGAAAGCAAAAATAAAGATATTCAACAGAAGAGTTTCTCCTTGGGAAAAAAAGATTCCTCAATGAGGTCATGAACAATGACTGTTCACTGAGGATCTGTGCACAGCTTATTAATACTTATATTGGTGATTCTCAGAAGGAATGCTGAAGGTTACTCTAAATGTTGATTTTGAATACAGACAGAAATAGGAAATTTGGCAATATCACATCAAACTGTGTAAGTATAGGCGTTTTCTGGTTATACAAAAAGGTACACTAACCTCACTGAGAGGGTAGCAGAGGAAGGTGCAAACAAGACTTCTTAGAAAATGTACCATTAGAGCTGAAACCTTAAGGATAGCAGGGTTTAGCAGCGCCCACCTCCAAAAAAAGGGTGATTGCAAGGAGTGTCCCAATACACACCATTATGTACTATAAGACTCAGAGATTAGACAGCGCTTGGCACCAAGGAGGAATGGACAATTTCTATGCATTTTGGAGTGGAGGGTGATCACACATAGGGCTAGAGGATTGAAGGAGGCCAGAACATAAAGGTTTATTTTAGGCATTAAAGTGTTACAAAAATCATGCTTTATTCCATTGATACCTCCCACAAATAGCCATAGCATTGTTAATGGATTAAACTATTTTCTATTAAACTACTGAACTATTTCCTAGAACAAACCGTCATAAGGAGGGAAACTGGTTAATATTTTTTATCTCATTTAATGTCATTCTAATAGTATTAGAACAGCAGAACTTCCAGAATCTTATATTCTTCTATCCCATTTTTAGAAAACAACTTCCTATTTTTTTTCTAGTTGTACCCACTACAATCCAATATTATTTTCATTCTTTGCCAACCCCGAAATTCATGACTGATCATTTCATGGTTTCAAAGCATCATCTACAAAACCCTTGACACTGCTTCATCATTTGTATACCCTTTAAAAACCCAGATCTTATAATCAACCTATTGTCTGTCTTTTGCTATAACATTCCCATGATGACAATGATATTAGTCAAAAATGTCATCACCATATGATTGATTCTAAAATTATTTTTTCTAATGTTTGTTGGAGTCTCCATATGGCTTCTCAAAGATTTTATTTTTCAGTTTTTTATCCTACTCTCATCAGTAGATCATGGTTAGGTATGTTGGCTATTATACAGGCCCCTTTTTGATGACTGGCAACAGTCTGCTTCCTCAGCCTCATTTTCAATGCTGAATTAACATTCTAGAATTCTACTTCATAATCAAGAAATAGTCTGTTTGAGACTTTGCAAATACATTATATTCTATTCACACCTTTGCACATTTTTTTATATTACCTATGTCTGAAATGCTCTCATGCTATGTCTTCTTCCATTGAAAACTCCAAATCATCAATTCAAATGTAATTCTGTAATCAATTCTTCTAGGTAGCATTCGCTGAATATCTGCCAAGTTCCCAATTAAACCTGCCAAGTTCCCAATTAAACCTGTATTGAATGCCAATTACACTCTCTTATGTTGTTATGTGTATACCTTGAGAATCCTCAAAAGGTAGTATTGAAAATTGCTATGCTGATCTTCTAAAAATAAAAAATAAAGGACAGAAACTGCTGATTATTTTTTAATACATAGAGCACAAAATAATATGTGATATAAAGTTATTACAAATGTTAAAATTAAATAAGGGAAATACCTTGTGAGTGTGTTGACCTAGATGATCATCCTTTGCTTTTTTCCATAGAGATCCAGTAATGACTAGAAACACAATACTTAGGTTTGGGCCAAAGTGAAATATCAGAGACAGGATTTATCTTCCCCATAGAAGCACCAAAACAATGGGCAAAAAATATGTGAAAAAAGTTTTTCAAGATACTAGGATTAACTGATAAATGAAAGTGATCTTGCAGAGAAAGAAAAGAAAAAAATGAGGTGAGCTTTATTACTGTCCCAGAATAGTGCCCTGATAAGGCTCGAAGATCATGGTGAATAAACAAAAAACCTGGAAGGAATTAGACACACTGACTGAGTTTAGGAGAAAGGTCTGAGACTCCTGGAAGACCAAAGTGACTGCAGTTTACAATACAGAGAGAACTTCAGGTGAAAGAACTGCACATGGAGAACTCTGGAGTTCTTCGGTGGGCTCTTCTGAATATTCAGCAGTGTATGGAAAAGTGCATATATGTATGAAAATTAACAGAGACCTCTGAATTATACATGTTGAAAAGATTAGGGGTAAGAGTGCCCAGTGCTTATACATGGCCAGGAATAGTGCATGTTTCCACTGGTCACTAGATAGTCTAAAGATTCATGGGATATTGTGATGAGTATAGAGAAGATGTTGACTCAATACTGAGTCTAACTCTAGTCTGAATGTGGTTCCATTACTGCCTAATCAATCATAAAAACAAGATGCCAAAAGATACAATTTCTGCAAGTAACTAAACTGAACAGAACAAAGCTCAAGAACATTTATAAGAACACAAAGTTGTTCAGGTGTGATAGGAAGCAGGAAAATATAAACCATACTGGCAAGAAAATTTAACTGATGGAAACTGACAGAGAATTGACATAGATGTTTCAATTAGAAGAAGTGGACATAGGGCAGTTATCATAATTGCATTTCATATGTTCAAAAACTAAGTAGAGGCATGAATATATTTTTAAAAATTATATATCCAGATGTGAAAACTACAATGTAGGAAATAAACACTAGGTGAGATTAAAAGCAGATTAGACATCAGAGCAGGAAAGATTAGTAAATTTGAAGTAAAAAAAGAGAAACTATTAAAAATGAAGCAGAGTGAAGAATTAAAAAAAGGAAGAAGTATATTGAACTGTAAGATAAATTTAAGAAGTCTAATGTAATTGCAATTTGAATCCCTGAAAGAAAAGAGATGACGGATTACAGTAAAATATGTGAAAAAAATCATGGGCCAGATTTTTCCACATTTGATGAGAAATATAAAACTACATATTAAAGTTGTTTAATAAAATTTTAATATAAGAAGCATGACGAAAACTATACCAAAGAGGGAGGGATCAAGAAGGCAGAATAGGAACACCACAGACCAATATATCTTATGATGCAAAAAAACTAAACAAAATTTTAACAAGTAGAAATTGTTAAACAATATATTTAAAAATTATTTTATATTATGACCAGTTAACCCAGAAATATAGGTTTACTTTAACACTCAAAATCAGTCAGTTTAATCTGTCCTATCATCTACTTTAAAAAGAAAAATATATGATTTTTAGAATAGATATTAAAAGGCATTTTAAAAAATCCAAAATTTATTTCTGATAAAAATTCTCTGTAAATTAGGGTTAAAAGGAAACTTCTTCAACTTCATAAAGGGTATCCAAAACTCATACTTAATGTTGAAATTTTGAATCTTTTAATTTAATATCAGGAAAGAGACAACATGTCAAATCATACTACATCTATTCAATATTGTCTTGGAACCTCCAGTCAGTTCAATAAGGCAAGAAAAATAAAGACACCCAGATTGGACAGGGAGAGATAAAAGTGTCCTTTATTTGCAAAAACAAAAAAAATTCTCATAAATTACTTGTAATTAAAATATAGAAATAAATCTTAAAACTAAATAATCAGAATACAAATGACCAATTAAAAAGAAAATGGAAAAATATTTGAATAGGTTCTTTGAAAAGATGTTAATGAACACATGAAAAGAAATTGTTTATTATTCATTATTAGGAAAATGCAAATTAAAATCCCATTGAGATGATACTGCATACTTATGTGAATGCTTAAATTAAAATGATTGACCATATCAAGTGTTTCTAAGGATGTAGAGGAGCTAAACTTGAACTTAAGTTCAAGTCTTCAATTCTTAAACAAACTGCATTTTGACCTTATACTACTCTTTTGCAAGATATAGAGAGTTATATTTTCCCCAGCAAGGTATTTTGAAGATATACAATGTTATGTGCTTAAAACTTTGGCAGGGAGAATGACATATGTAGTTTTTAAAAAAATAAATATTTATTATTATTGCAGTATTATCCCACCACAGACTATTGTCCAAATATCAGCACATCTCTTATCTTTCTTTCTTCCTATCTATCTTCCTATCTATCTTTCTTTTTTCCCAAGTCATTGAGTAGAGCAAAATAAAAGCAGACTAGTTACAATCAGATAATTAGAAAAAAACAAGCAATTTTGTGCATTAGATATGCAATGAAACATGAGTATGAATTAAAAATAATTAAAATGTAATAATAAAAACTTAAATTGCTTAGTAGTAACTACATACTATTTCCTATAATAGACACATTTTTGCATTGTTTCATTTATTTTTCCTCAGAACACTGTAATATTAGTTGTATAATTATCCACATTTTATGATGAAAGCACCGAGGGTCAGAGAGATTAAATATATGATCACATTAGGCTGATTTGAAAGTCCAATACCTTTAACTACTGTACAAAATAATCTTTGATTAGAATGGTCAAGTTACATAAATTATGGTAAATTCATAAATGGAATACAGAATAGACATTGAAATTCTAATAATAATGGTAATGATTCTTTACTGATTACTTGCTACTTGAAAGGTTTTTTAGGCTAAGTACAGTTTTATGTCCATTTTTGTGATAATCAAGAATGGATTCACAGAGAAATGTGTGCCAGATGTTCAGTGGTTGCAATACGCAACCAGCGTGAATAGAATGATTTTATCATTCTCAAGTGAGAATGTGTTTTTGCTTACATATATAATTTTGTTAAAATATTTGCCAAAATAAACCATTGTTGTTTCTAAGTGGTGGAATATGAGGAATTTCTGTCTTGTGATTTCTATTGGATTGTTTGTGATCATCAAGTATAACATTTTTAATTAGAAAGCATAAACCATTTGCATATTAGAAAGATAATATTATTCCTACATATGTAGTTGCTTGTGCTTCATTGAGGAAAAGGCAAGAAAACCTGTGGGGTTTTTTTTCCCATTCTCTTTATTAGTAGCTAAACAAATAGGGCAACATGAAATTACTTGAATGATCTTGGCAAACTGTGTAGAATGAGAACTTGACTTCTGATATAGGTCCCCAAGCAACACAAAGGGGAGTCCATAATTGCCTTATGAGTTTTAATGTCTTTAAAAATATTTATTTAGACCGGAAAAATTATTTTGTTTGGAGAAATGGGCAGGTGTCCAGTCTCAGAATTTCTGGAGTGGCTTTTTGGTGCCTGCAGCCTTGGTGACCTTGAGCACATTGAACAGTACAGTCTTGCTCAGGGGCTGACACTTGTCCACCATGACAACACCACCCACTGAGACAGGTGCACAAACATGGTATTACATTTTCTTTAAAAAAATTGCATTCTTTGGTTATTTCCATTTTCTGTTTTTCTTCCTTTTTATTTTTTCTCAGGGTTTTGCCCCAGACTTTCTTGCTTTTACCCTATAGTCATTCTTTCTTGATAATTTCATTCATTCCAGTCTCACTTTCTCTCCAGTTTCCCCCAGATTATACACAGAAAAACACTCGCCTCATGAGAGTGTAACTTAGCGTTTACTGAGTAAATGCAGGGTTCTAATTTCAAGCCCTGCATTGATGAAGACATGCCGAAAAAAGAAAAACAACAAAGAGACCAGGCAGAGAAAGCCCTGAAATCATCATCCACAAAGAGTAAATGTTTAAAAATAGGCTTTCAAGGGCTTCCCTGGTGGCGCAGTCGTTGAGAGCCCGCCTGCCAATGCAGGGGACGCGGGTTCGTGCTCCGGTCTGGGAAGATCCTACATGCCGCCGAGCGGCTGGGCCCGTGAGCCATGGCCGCTGAGCCTGCGCGTCCGGAGCCTGTGCTCTGCAACGGGAGAGGCCACAGCAGTGAGAGGCCAGCGTGCCGCAAAAAAAATAAATAAATAAATACAAAAAAAATAGGCTTTCAAAATAAATCCTTCATTTGTTGCTTTTGACAACTTCCATGATGTACATACATCAAATTTCATAAATAGAGTACCTTGAAGCACAAAGATAAAACATTGTGTAAACTATAGCACCAAGAAGCAAACCTAGCCAGTCAGATTCTGGAGTCTACCCCTAAGTGCCTGTGCTATCCTAATAATTCTAATGGTTTCAAAACCAGGTGCACAAACCTTGATTTCTAATCTGTATCCACCTTCCTATTGTTCATCTCTACATCTCTATCTTCAGTTGCTTCAGTTTCAGTATGTTCAACACAATTTACCCTGGGCTACAAACTTGTTCAGGACTCCGTCCACCCAATTGCAGTGCTGTTATCCACATGAAAACAATTTCGTATTCCACTATTCAACCCACCATTTAATCTTGAAACTTGGAAAAATTCCTTGACTCCTTCCTGTTGCTTGCATCCCACGCTCCTTTATTTACAAATTATCATTCATCTGACCTCCTAGTTCTGTCTCATCTCTATCCATTTCTGTTCATGTGCCACTTCCCAAATTCAGACAATCAGTATTTCTCAGTGGATTACTACAATAGATTCTTAACTGATATCCCTGTACCCAGCTGGCTTAATCTAAACAATTTTTCTAGCTACATTTCTTGCAATATTATTTTTCTTTAGACATATACATTTGATCTTGTTGCAAATGTGTCATAAACTCTTCCACTGCTCTCCAGTTTCCTTGTTAAGAAGCTGAGTCTTCACGTGATTTCCAAAGCTCTTTATTGAACATCTGAATATTCAAATTTGTATTGTAATAGGTATTGACCAACTAAAAATTTTCCACTGATCATTGCAAGACTGTAGCCCCAACTATTCCTCCCCATCCCCTTGCTAAATCCAAATTATCCAACTGATGGGTGCTCAACTGTGACTTTAGTATTGCTGCTCTCACTTCCTGTTTCATGATAAATGCAACCTAAGTTTTTCTATATCTTCTGAAAATTTGATTAGTGACCAATTCTTAATACTAATCAAAATTTGACTGCCTTCCCCAGTTGAATCTTTTTAAATCTTTAAGCTCCTTGTTCCCTGTAGGACACATTTCCAGCTATTCTCACATTGCAAAGTTTCAATAAATGCTTAAGCTAAAAGTTTTGGTAGGTTTATTTTCTTCTACAATATTTCACCTATTTTCTCAACATCATTGTTTTACATCTTTCAACTTAACTTCAGCCCCAAACCACCCCTGCCAAGACTACTTACATACACTCTAGGTATCACCCTGAAATTTTTTCTGTCCCCTTTCTCCATTCCTATGCCTTTGAGCTTTCAGATTTGCCATTTTATTCACCTAGAACTGGTTTTCCTGCCTTTTCCCCAGAAAATCCTGTGTAAGTACTGCCTTTATCGTATGTAGCATTTTAGTCTTAGAGTCTACCAGAATATCTTTTATATATGAATATTTTGTTAAGTAAATAAATTTCTGCTCAGAAAGAGTGCCTTATATTTCACATAGAATGCAAATATCCTATTTGGCATAGGCTGTGTGGACACAGGTTAATTTTGCCTATGTTAAAGAAAGGGAATTATTTCATCATTAAAAGGAGCATGTGATGTAAAAAGACAGAGCTGTGTAGCAACTGAATCCTGGTTCGTTATTGTGCTTTAGTTTTCCCAACATCTATATTTCTGATCCTACCAGTAGCTCAATCTGAAATGTCCTTTCTGTTTATCACAAACTTACTCACCTTTTAGATTAATTTATATTAGATTTTCACTAGAATTTTTTTTTCCTGCAAAACCCCTGTTCTCCTGTCTTACATAACAATGAATGTATATGTGTGGTAGATCACTGAGTATTATCTTAAGATGAGCAGATGAAATGAGAAGCATTATTTTAATTTTTAATCACTCTAATTGCCACTGGTTATTTTGCTCAATGAGTTAGTATTATTACAAAATATACTACTTGTGTAGAGGACACTTCCTTATATCACCTATCAAAATACTGTGACATTTTTTCCAAATGTATTGAACGGTTTTAAGATACATATAAATACTATTTTATGTACTTCCAATATTTTAATGTTTGATACTTTTATGGTTTATGCATTTTTAAATTCATACACACTAAAACCAGAAATTGATAATAATTAACAGCAACAACTAACGTTTACATATTGTTTGAGGTGTGCCAAATATTGCATTAATTACTTTTATCATTTTAACTTTCACAATTACCCTGTGGTGTAGGTACTATTACTATCCTCATTTCACAAATGAGTAAACTGAAGAACCAATAGATAAGTAATTTTCCAAAGTCAAATAAATAGTAAGTAGTAGAGCTAAGATTCAAATGTAGGAAATTTAGCTCTGAACACTCAGCTCCGAACAAATATCCATAATGTCTTTCTCATTGGAAATAGATTAATTTCAGAGTAACCTAAGGTAATGAAATTTCACAGAGTATAAGTTATTGAATAACTGAGTCATAAATATTTTAACTTACAACTGAGGATATGGTAAGAGGTCAAATTATATGTGTTAAGAGAATGAATACAATTTTATTAAACTCTGGATAGGACAATATCAGAGAGTCTATGTTCACTGTATAATCCATAAGATACTGATATTTTTAATATAGTTGCTTCAAGCATTATTGAATAGATAAATAAATAAATAAATACGAATTTTATAATAAAAGTTGGTTATAATCTAGAATGCAAGTTCCATATTACAACATAATATTTTCATTTTTTAACCTTTATTTTCAAGACATCATCTAAGTTAGAGAACCCTTGTAGGATTAAAATATTTTACTAGTGATTCAATATTTGCTAATGGAAAACATTAATATAGGAAAATATTTTAATTGACCTTTTAAAAAGACATGGTAGATGTTGAGTTTAATTAGGTCCCATTTGTTTGATTTTGTTTTTATTTCCATTACTCTAGGAGATGGATCCAAAGATATTGCTGTGATTTATGTCAAAGAGTGTTCAGCCTATGTTTTCTTCTAAGAGTTTTATAGTATCTATTCTTACATTTAGGTCTTTAATCCATTTTGAGTTTATTTTTGTATACGGTGTTATGTTCTAATTTCATTCTTTTACATGTAGCAATCCAAGTTTGCTAGCACCACTTATTGAACAGACTGTCTTTTCTCAATTAGATATTCTTGTCTCCTTTGTCATAGATAAATTGACCACAGGTGCATGGGTTTGTTGCTGGACTTTCTATCCTGTTCCATTATCTATATGTCTGTTTTTTGGTCAGTACCATACTGTTTTGATTATTGTAGCTTTGTAGTAGAGTCTGAAGTCAGGGGTCTTGATTCCTCCAGCTCTGCTTTCTTTCTGAAGATTGCTTTGGATACACAGGGTCTTTGGTGTTTTCATATAAATTTAAAAATTTTTTGCTTAGTTCTGTAAAAAATGCCATTGGTAATGTGCATTGCATTGAATTGAATTGCATTGGGATTGCATTGAATCTGTAGATTGCCTTGGTCATTTTAACAATATTGATTCTTCCAATCCAAGAGCACAGTACATCTTTCCATCTGTTTGTGTCATCTTCAATTTCTTTCATCAGCATCTTATAATTTTCCGAGTGCAGGTCTTTTGCCTCGTTAGGTAGGTTTATTCCTAAGTATTTTATTCTTTTTTATGCAATGGTAAATTATACTCTTTCCTTAAGTTCTCCTTCTGATATTTTGTTGTTAGTGTATAGAGATGCAACTGATTTCTGTGTATTAATTTTTTAATCTCACATCTATATGCCAATAAAAGGACAACCTAGGGGAAATAAACAAATTCTTAGAAAGGAACAGTCTCCCAAGACTTAACCATGAAGAAATAGAAAATGTGAACAGACCAATTATGAATACTGAAATTGAATCTATGATTTAAAAACTCCCAACAAACAAAAGTCCAGTACCAGATGGCTTCATAGGAGAATTCTATCAAACATTTAGAGAAGAGTTAACACCTGTCCTTCTGAAACTATTCCAAAAATTACAGAGGAAGGAATACTTCCAAACTCATTCTATGAGACACCATTCACCCTAATACCAAAACCAGACAAAGATACCACAAAAAAAGAAAATTAGAGGCCAATATCACTGATGAACATAGATGCAAAAATCTTCAGCAAAATAATATCGAACCAAAGCCAACAATACATTAAAAAGATGATACAACATTGTGGTACATGTCTCTTTTTGAATTATGGTTTTCTCAGGGTATACGGACTTGAGGACACGGGGAGGGGGAAGGGGAAGGGTAATCTGAGACAAAGTGAGAGAGTGACATGGACTTATATATACTACCAAAAGTAAAATAGATAGCTAGTGGGAAGCAGCTGCATAGCACAGGGAGATCAGCTCAGTGCTTTGTGACCACCTAGAGGGGTGGGATAGGGAGGGTGGGAGTGAGGTGCAAGAGGGAGGAGATATGGGGATATATGTATATGTATAGCTGATTCACTTTGTTATAAAGCAGAAACTAACACATCATTGTAAAGCAATTATACTCCAATAAAGATGTTACAAAAAATAAAAAGATCATACAACATGATCAAGTGGGATTTCTCCCAGGGATGCAAGGATTTTTTAATATCTGCAAATCAATAAGTGTAATACACATTAACAAACAGAAGAATAAAAACCATATGATCATCTCAATAGATGCAGAAAAAGGTTTTGATAAAATTCATCACATACTTATGATAGAAACTCTCCAGAAAGTGGGCATAGAGGGAACATACCTCAACATAATAAAGGCCGTATACGACAAACCCACAGCTAACATCATACTCAATGGTGAAAACCTGAAAACATTTCCACTAAGATCAGGAGTGCAACAAGGATACCCATTCTTGTCACTTGTTTTCAACATAGTTTTGGAAGTTCTAGCCACAGCAGTCAGAGAAGAAAGAGAAATAAAAGGAATCCAAATTGGAAAAGAAGAAGTAAAACTGTCACTGTTTGCAGATGACATGATACTATACATAGAAAACCCTAAAGACGCTACCGGAAAACTACTAGAGCTCATCAAGTTATATGTTGAATTGAAAGGAAATGCATTTTTCATAATATCTTAAAATATTTTTAAAAGAGGTATATGATTATAACCTATTACCATCATATACTAGTAAGTCTGAGAATACATACTAAGGAATATTTTGAAAGGAAAATTGCTACAGAATTATCAGTTTAGCTCTTAGCAATTAGCAATGTTAAATAGGAAGATTCTTATAAGTAATAAGCAAAACTCTAGAAATCTGAATGATATTTCTTAAAAACATAAGAATGTGAAACACCATTAAGTTTTTGGAAAAATGAATATATTAATATTATATTAATATTATATGTTAGGAAATAATATTTAACTCACTTAAAAATTAGGCCAATAAATTCTATAAAGGAAGAAATATGTTTATATTCTCACTGCATACTTCACTTAGAGCAATGCAAATGGCACACTGAAGGTACTCAACAAATATTTATTGTATGAATGAAAAATATAACAACATAGTGAGTGAGCACTTTTTCCCTCATGGTGATCAATAATAATACTGAAATATCCACATTTTTCTAAAAAAATACAAGAACACGAGAAATGGCTCAGTTTTATTGGTAAGAGTGCTTATTTTCCAAGTTATTTAAAAGTGTTATGTAAACTATACCCCACAAGCCATTTCAAAATACGCAAATCTCTAGATTCTACCATAAACACTATTGAGTTCTGAAAGACCACATCATATGTTTCTGTTGCTAAAAGGAGAAATCTAAGAATATTTTTTCTGTTCAGTAAAGCTCAGTCCCACCCCAATTCTTATTCCTGGCTATTTAAAACAAATTATAAAGGTGTTCCAAATGAGATTTATGATAATGCACAGATTCTATCCTTCAGAGTTATTTTCTTCTAACAGATACAGGTCTCTCTAACTAATGACAAAACAAATAATTAAAGCAAAAGCACAACAAAACAAAGCAAACACTTATGAAAATGAACATGGGTGAATCATAGAAATAAGGGAGTTAGAACATCAACTGAAAATTTGGAAAGATCAAAATCAAGAAAGCATTCAGAATTTCAGTTGTAGAAAGAATTTTGAAAAAATTTCTTTAGAGTGCTATGATAAATATGATCTAGGGAAAATTCATAAAAGACTAAATAAACAAAATAGAAAAGTAAAAAATAATAATTAATAAAAATATAATCTTTAATAAATAATGTTCATTGTATGATGACAAAGCAGTAGTGATGTACATGACTTCCCCCCTCCACCACATATCATGTGTGCTCCTTTGAGCAGCATTTCAGCAGCACAAGATTCTTTGCCAAGTAAAATAATTCAAACTTTCAATTGAAAGAGCAATATTTCTTTCATGTAAATTCTTGCATTGATATCTTGGCAGTCATCTTTCACTAACATCTATTAAGAGGCATAAGTATGTAGGAAGTGGCCCAAGGAATTTTCTAATTTCGATTCAAATACCCTTTCCTTTGACATCTCTGTCATCTTTTGTTGAAGGATTCCTTTGAAATCTCTGATCACCTAGCCAGAAAATTATTCATGGGATACCTTTGCTTCATGTAAAATAAATATATAAGTGCATCTTCTGTGTGTAGATAGAGACATAGACATCTATCTATCTATCTATCATCTATCTTTATAGTTGGTCAAAGTTTTATCAACTGTGACTTTTTTTTCTTTTTCTTTTCACCCCTGACTTGAGTTCTACCACTAAGTGAGCTAATAAACACCATGGAGCCTTTGAGAGGTTGACTTTAAGTTGAAGCTATCATGTTACACAAAACCATATATAAAACAGGGACAATATTTCTTTTGTTCCCTGGTTTTCTTGGTTTTAAAAAGTTACAGGAAGTTCTTAATAAATTCTACACAGGAACATAAGTGTGGGTTTAACGAATCCAACTGGTAGCCATATGACTGCAGTAGACAGAGTTTAGATGTGAAAACAATATATACATGTAATGTAATTTTCCTGTGCCTTTAATGATTATTCAGGCCTCATACTGTTGACTAGAATTCTCTCAAGATGTATAAGTAACTATTTTAGGAATCATTATTCCTGGTCATGGAACAAGAAGTCTCTTTGAACTTAGCTACCATTCTACCATTCATAAACCGAGTATTATCTGATGCATGCCCAGCAGCATTCCATCTTTAAATAGAAATGGTGTATACAAACTGGATCCAAACAGGTTTTAAAAGATGCAAATAAATTACAGGAACAGGTGACACAGACTACCATAATACCTACCTCTGCTGTTCTTCCGCATCTCCCTCACAACACTGGTATGACCTCATGGGGTGTCCATTATGACTATGAACAGAAGAGAAAAAAAATGTAAGTCGGTTTGCAGCTGAGTCTGAATCTGAAGCTGGTATCATCTCGAAGCTGATGGCTGCTGAAAAACAGCTGTATGCAGGATTGGTTTTGAAAAAATGTGTTGAAAAGAAAACTTCAGAACTTTGAGCAAAATATATGATTTCCACTTTGTTAAGAAGAAAAGGTGGCCAGACACACAGATCTTGGGTAGTGACTCATGGACATTCGTAATGCGTTGACTGGCTAGATAGGGTCTTAGGAAGTCAAAATTAAAAGATTGATGATTAGGAGATCTGAAGAGGAGTCATTTGGATATACTTCTTAGAATAAATGCAAAGTATGAAGATATTTTTTTCCATAGAAATGCACATTAGAGGACATTCTCTGCAAAAATGTCTCTCAATAAACGCAAATAAGACACAACTTCTTGTGAATGTCACCTTCATTTGGTTACCCAAGTTGTTCAATAGTCACAAATACAATATGGCTACAGTAGCACAACTGGAAAGTGTGAATGAACTCAACAAAATGTAATAGCCATAGTCTTATCTACAACCACAGCATAGCAGCAAAATCAAATTTATCTTATTTATCAGAATCATTCACCCCAGCTCATTATGACCTCATTTTTAAGCTTTCAGTTCAACAATTTGAGTAACCTTTTTATTTTTTATTTTTTCCTGTGGCTGAGGAGTTTAAGAGAACTATAGCTGTAACTACTGGGTATTACTTTTATGCATAGTGACTTTCTTTGCAAAATTGTGGTAATGAGAAGCAAAAATTCTCAAACAACATGGGTTTTTGCTGAGCTAGAAAAATCTTGCTACCTTTACTTTTGAGTCCATTCACAGCAGAGGTCAATGTGGAATCCCTAGCCACGCTAGGGTACGTTGTATTGTACTCCTTTTTCATAGAAGAGGCTTCAATGTGTCCTTCAAGAGACATTTACATAACCTAGATAAACATGTGTCTGTTCAAAACACTTCTGCCAGCATCACAAACTTTAGAACTGGAGGTGTCAATTGAATCAACATCTGCCAATGATATGGTTCATGATAGTAATTTTTCATCTCCATGGTAATGGAATAGATTTTCTTAAAGTAAAGAGAGTGAATGAATAGTTGCTGAAGAGCAAAACTGGGGGATTGTTCTAATTTTTTTCTGTTTGATCCTCTACATCAACTCTTTGCTCTTTTTCCCCATGTAGACTACATTAACTTGCCATTCTTGCTGTGTGGCTTCTTCTTAGGTTGGACCAAAGGTAACAGAAAAAATCAAAATGGGGAGGAGGGTGAAGCCAGGTATTTGAATTTTTCTCCCTCTCTGCCCTTTTGGTACATTTCATGCTGTAGTGGTGACCCTCTGACTAACTCCCACACTGGATGTCCGCTCCCACCCCAAACCTGCCTTGGAAGCCCAAGCTTGTTATGTGGAAAGGACACATTGAGATATACCAATGCTACCAACTCCTGGCTTTATCAGTCATCACAACCCAGAAACAAGACAGGGAAATTAGGCCATATTCAACCCTCTATATTAGCATGGTCATTGCCTGAATATTATCAAGTGATTCAGTTGATACCGTGTGGATCAAAATATTTGCCCAACTAAGCTTTTCCCAAATTCCTGACATATAAAATCAGGTGTCAACAATAAATTTTTAAACCATTAAGTTTGAGGTTAGTTTGTTATGTCACAATAAATAATTGGAGCATAGTTTAATAATGGAATTGTGGTGGTATAAAAACACTTAAAACATGTAGCATTGTTTTGTAATGGTGGCAGGAAGAAGCTAAAATAGTTTGGAAGAGAGTGTTATGGAAATTGGAGGTCTCAATAAGGCTATTGTTGAGAGCTTGAAGAAGAATAAGGTGGATGTTTTTGTAGTCTGGAGAAAACAAGAACATATTTATGTAGTAGTAGAAATTTGGCAACACTGTTGCTGCTGTAGTAACATAAAAAGTAGAAAGAGGATCTCATGAACTCTTATCCCTAGCATGGAAAATTTCAGGCTGGGTGTAAAATTATCCACTGGCTTCTAGCTACCGATGATAAAATATGAAAAAGAATAACTGAATAGGTATTAGTTCAGTTTCTGAAAAAACTGTTAGAGCAAATACAAAAGCAGAGATTGCTGGTTTTAAAAATATAACCTAGTTTTAATCTTCATTTCCTTGTAGCAAAAGACTTTCAAACTAAGAAATGGCATCAAAGTAAAGATCAAGTCCAAGGTGCTGCCAGTACATGGCTCTACAGTGTCTTCAAACAAAGTCAGAAGTAGAAACAAATTCATGTGTTACCGTAAGCCTCAGCCTCTCTTGAGCATGCAATCACACGTTAAACTTGTAAACATTACCTTCATGTCTTACATCATGACCTCATTTTTGTTCTTCATCATAAACTCTTTCAAGGGCATCCTCAGACTATCCCCCGAGATCAAGATAACTAATTAATCTTCATTTTAATTATAATTTACTTCATTTTGATGTTCATTATAATTCCATTAATATAGGATAGATCACATTGCCATGGCAACCAGGAAAGCTGTGGATGTGACTTAGATCTTACTAATTAGGTGTTTGCTCTGGATTACCTCAATGTAATGAACAAGTAAATGCAAAATGTTCCATAATTCTACTTCTGTTTTAAATTGTTTTCTGGTGACCTATATAATTTTTCCAAATTAGGATTTCATAATTCCATCTCTACTTTTAAATCAGGGATATATACTTTTTTTACCCTTCCAATAAAAACTCTCTCTAAATTACCCCTCATATCAAAACATTTATTTCGCAGTTTTTCTCCATGGATCAATGGATAAAATGTACCTGAATTCAAGAAAAGTATTAATTCTTTACTCATACATAAAAATTGTATTAGCTTGTACATTAAAAATGTGCATCTTTTATTTCTAAAACAATGTTGGAGATAACTGCTCAGGATGACATTTCTTGGAACATAAAAATTAAAAGTACACAATTCATGCAAAAGAGGAAATGACCTCAGGGTGCATGTTTAAATTGGCTTTTTATTTTATGCTGGGATGACAGTTGAGCTTTGGAAAATAATTTATGCTAAAACTGATATGATGATACTTGCACCTTCTCATCCTTTAGAATATTAAATAGATCAGTGATAATGAACAAAAATTGGTTCCATGAAAAATATTGGTCTATATATGTCATATTTTATGATAAAATATTAAAGTATTGAGCTTTATTGTGATGATTTTACTTTAATAAATTAAAAGAATTTGGTTGTAAGATTTTTCTCAAGTATTAAATAAAAAAATACATATTTAAATACATTTACCAATTCTTATAATAATTAACTTTGTGATATCTTATTATTTATTTTAATCCAAATATATATTTAATTTATAGCTGAAGTGCATACCCTGCAAAGTACTGTAATTTTAAAAAGGTCATTATACAAGTCTAAGAAACTCTGTGTTAGAAAACAATCTTGATGAAGTATGCAAACATACAAGCAAACCACTGAGCAAAATTAATAAAGCTCTAAAATACGTTCATGCAGCTCTATATAAAATATTGAGATTCTTCTATATGAAAATATGAATTGATTTGACAGTTTATTTTAAATGCTCTAGAAAAAGAAATTGTACAGTCCCATTCTTCTGTAGGTATAAAGCACTGGTTGAAACCTTATTGTGCATACTTATATATACTTCATCCAAACAAATCATAAAGTACAAAACATCAAATGCACAGTGCTTCAGAGTGTTTTAAATGGTGGCGAGTACTGAAAATTATTTCTCTGGAAGAAATTAATTTTGAACTAAGCACTGACAGGTTAGGAAAGGGAAGAAAATTAACTAAAACGGTTGCTATATGTTATATATAAAATGTGTGTGTGTGTGTGCACATTCACATTCACATCATGATGTTCTAGAAACAGACTGCTTTGAGTTGAACTTCAGCCTCACCACTTCCTATCTGTGTAACATACAGCAATTTATGTAACATCTCTTTTCCATTTTCTTCATCTGTAAACTCAGGATAGTAAAGGTACCTATTGTGCAGCTCATATTTCACATTAAATGAGAAAATATAACATACTTAGAATAATGCACGACACTTGCTAAGTATTACATAAGTATTTACTTTTATAAACTAGACTGGATTAAAAGTAAGGATTAATTAAAGTAAAAAGAAATTATTCAGTACTGTGTTTAATTTGTGTCATTCAAAATCATTTTTCATTAACTCTTTCATCAGCCAAGTACTAAATCGACTCTGAACTTTAATGCACTTTTATCTCAATCCTGTTTTGGAGTAAATGTTAACACTTGCTGTATCTCTATTGCATTTGTAAGGTGAGTACAAATTGAAAATGAATGACAGCCCTCAAAATACCTATCAAATCACATCCTGGTTGATGATAGTTTATTAGGTTTCAGTGCTCCTGAATCAGGTACAGTATTAAGTATTCAGAGACCTCTAAGCCCTAAATTAAGATTAATTAATCAAAACTCACCATGAGAAACTGTGACATTCAGATGTGCACTCTGTTTGAGCCCAGGCTAGACAATCTGTCCACATCACATCGGTTTCTAAAACATTATTCCTAAATCTCCACACTTCTATATTTCAACCTTTCATCAATATTTACTGCTTCTTTGAACTAGTTCAAACTATTAAGAAAAACTGTCAGATTGTAGCTAAAATGAGCTACTGGATTGAGGAAACTGTTATACAAAAAGCACAGTCTATACAATTTTCAATAACTTTCTCAATCTTTCAAATTAACTTTCCCCTAAAATAATATAGATATGCTAATCTTTAAAATAGCATCACTAATAGTGCTGGAATTTGCTTGCTGAGTTAGTATTTCAGATAATATTATATGTAGTTTGATTTATGCCCAAATTAAATTTGGAAGTCTCCTCTATTAATATGTCTAGTTCATAGTCATTATTTACAGGGTTTTAAATTTTATTTTGACTCTATACGAGTTTATGACACGTCAAGTGGCACCTGTGCTTCTGTGGGGGGCAATAATACCCTAGAGATGAATCACTGCTCGAGAAAAGTAACTATTTCATGGCAATTCTACATATTAGTGTTCTAAATGTCAATGACACAAATTCTGAAAGAATTTCTATATGAATACGAATATAGGTTTCTGTTAGTGGCATTTCAATTTTATTAAATACATTTCTTATTTGAAATTTAAAGTTTGTTTATGACATGTGGTATTACAAAAAAGTCTATGAGAAAATATTGCTAGAGCTGTTCAAGAAACTATGCAAAATATGGACTCAGATTTTATTGAAAATTTGAGTCAATTAAAAATGACATGTTTGCTGATTATGTATAAGTCTGATTCAAATTCTTGTCTGAGAAACAACAATTACAGATGAGAAAAACTAAGTGCAAAGAACTTTGCACAAAAATATTGTAAACATGAATTTCACATTCTCATTTGTCAATAACAACATTCTCTGAAACCACAAACAAGTATTTTAACATTTTCATGGTTTAAATGAAGCCATTTAAGCCATTGTATTACTTGCAAGTCTGATTTCCATAGAAATAAAATATAAAATTTCTGTATATTCAATATTTCAAAATCCAAATTAACACCTGCAATATCCAATAATAAAATATAAAATGGTTCAAATGTCCTTGTATATGCTGTTTTGGAATGTGGAATTCCTTTAACTTAGAAAATAATGTAAATATTTATGTATTGCAATACCACTGATAACATAGAACATTTATATGTATATATGGACTTGATAAGTAAATAATTACTAGGACATTAGTTCTGTGGAAAATATATACTTTAATATCATTTACATTATCACTTTCCTTCTCTTTTCAATGATTTCCATCAATGTGTATGTATGCAAACACACACAGAAACTCTTACTGACCAATATTCATCCCCAGCTACCATACCATTTCTATCTTCCAGTCATTTGGCTTTAACTCTATATTAAATTATAGTCATATGGCTTTAATTATATTACATAACAAAGTTTGTATCCATCCAGCAACTCCTTCAGCTGAACTCCAGCCTCCTACCTAAAACTGTATTCTTGAAATCTTCTCTTAATTATCATATGTGTCTCAAACTTATGTCCCAAACTGATCTTGTTCCAATCCAAACTCACAACGACTCTTGCTCCCTTTGGCTGTTCCTCTCATCCCTGTATATTACTCAGTTCCTTTGTTCCAAAAGCTTGGCAGTCTTAACTCTTGTTTTTAATAACTCACTTGCAACCTATCTTCCTTTTGGCTCTAGCTTTAAAATATAATCAAACACTATACATTTCCCATCACTTCCTCAGCTACCACTGTATTGCCAGGAGCCATTGTGTCTCACATGGACTAAAGTAACAGCTTATAAGTTGGTTACCATGCTCTACTATTGACTTTCCTACATTTTCCTTTGTCAGCGGCCACTGAAAAGTAGTTTTGCTGTTTTGTTTTGTTCTGTTTTTTGTTTTGTTTTCCCTATAATAGTGAAGGTATTGCTTTCTAGCATAGGCTGAATTGATTGTTAGCAGACAAAGGACAAATTAAATCTCTGAATCTACCAGTCTCCAACATCATTGTTATCCATGTTCTGGACTTTGCCATCATTCACTTAATCTATTATAATAGTCTCTCATACTCTTCTTTCATGGTACTGTTTAAATGCAGTCTTGCTTTCCTACTAATTTTTCTACACTTAAGTAGTTTTGTTTCATAAGAATATTTTATATTCTATACTCTATATTCTATTCTAATCCCTTGCTTAGCCTGAGAAGTTTACAAGGTAGATTTCCATATCATCAGTTACCTTCTAAGTCTATTGTGCTCTGGGCTTTGACTGTTTTTCTGAACTATACTCCTCACCACCTGATACCCATTTACCACTGCAAGTAACAGTGTAGCACTTTGAGATCCTTGTGCCTCACCATACTAACCATACTTTTTCATATTTCATTGTCTTTGTACTTAAAATTCCTTTTTCCTTCACAAATTTCTACCTTCACTCTGTAACTTTGACCACTACCAATATATTTCAAAATTAAAGCTGTATGCGTCACTTTTAGAAGAACACCATGCACCTTAAAGTTTTGCTGAACTGGAGTAGCATTTGCAAAATTCTTTAATTTTAATGGATTAAGAATATCATGTATAAAGTGGAAATATCTTAGCAATATGTACATCCTGATATATATATAATTCATTTGATGTGCTTCTATAATTGTCTGGCATTGTGTGTGTGTGTGTGTGTGTGTGTGTGTGTGTGTGCAGGCTGAAAGCTTTATTTATTTAAATTTTTAAGCCTATTTGTTTATTTTTTTAACATCTTTATTGGAGTATAATTGCTTTACAATGGTGCATTAGTTTCTGCTTTATAACAAAGTGAATCAGTTATACATATACATATATCCCCATATCTCCTCCCTCTTGTGTCTCCCTCCCTCCCACCCTCCCTATGCCACCCCTCTAGGTGGTCACAAAGCATGGAGCTGATATCCCTGTGCTATGTGGCTGCTTCCTACTAGCTACTGATTTTACGTTTGGTAGTGTATATATGTCCATGCCACTCTCTCCTGTGTCCCAGCTTACCCTTCCCCCTCCCCATATCCTCAAGTCCATTCTCTAGTAGGTCTGTGTCTTTATTCCCATCTTGCCTCTAGGTCTGGCATATTTTTAATAGTGCTATATATGCTAATATTACTGTTTTATCATTAAAATTTGTGTTTATGTATTATTTTTTAATTTATAGTAACTTGCAGCTGTATGAAAAATTTCTGTAATGCTTTTAAGGGAAATTCTTATAAGGAAGGAATATTTATTTAAGAAAATACTTTTATAAATCATTCAAAATAAAAGGATCATGGATACAAAGTAATACTCTGAAGAAACAGGCAATAGTGCTTTAGAAGGGAAGAGGAATTTAGAAGTGACTTTGAGAAGAGAAAAAAGCAGAGTAGTGGATTGGCTCAGCACCGTGGCAAGCTGGCTATAGTACTTTTGAGAACTGGGATATCTAAAATTCAAAATTAAATAATTTGCTCTGTGGCTGTCTAATACCCCTGTGTCTCACCCCAGAAGTAAACTTAAGGATGCAGGGGATGGTAATTGATTTTGTCTTTGTTGGTGTCTTTATTTGGGGGAGATTTGTCAGTTACTTATATAAAAGGGGCTGAGATCCAACTTTTACTCTCTGCCAGATCAGAAATGAAAGACAAAGTTGTGGATTTGGTGGATATACATTCAGCCAGGGGAGAAAGCAGGAGCCAGAGATGATCATGAGAAGCTGAGAACTTTGGTATTTGGAGAAACTTTGAGCAGATCATGAATAGGGTTAATTTAAATCATATCTAAATCTCAATTGTCATCGACCCCAGCTAAAATCTATAGAACTGTTGCACCCGCCACAGTGGACTATAAGAATATTTTACGTGTCTATCTCCTCTACTAAACCATCTGATTTTGAAGAAAGGGTCTGAGCATCTTTTTGTATCTATACCATTAACAGTTACAGACTCCGGCACAGGTGATTACTCATAAGCATGTATTTTGAATTTAATCCTATACACACTGGAAATCTCCAGAAGACTGATGTGACCTCAGTCTCATAACTAGTTTTCACCCATTGCTATGATTCCCCCCATAAATCCACTGCCTACCTAGAAATGATTGTTAATACATAGCAAGATTTGTTTGGGGTTTTATTCCCTATGCATTGATGGCATCATTTTTAAAACCTGAGATATAAAACAACATGAGAAGAGGGCCCCTTTATCTTTATATACAGAAAAGTTTAGCCTACTAAGAAAGTATGTTGGGAATATAGTACAGAAAAACAAATTTTATAGGAATTGAGGTATGGATTTCTTTATAATAAAATGGTGGTATAAAATGAATTTTAAGATTTCCCCTACAGACGTGTGCATATGTATCTTCACCTTCAAATTAAAATATTTCAGAAAAAGTGATTATTTTAGGAATCCTCAACCATGTGTGCTATGGAGTTAATCAAAATTATAACTATAAATAGAAAATAATATAAATATGTGAAAGATTATATGGTTTGGGGTTTTGTAATTTTTTGTTATGCTTTTATAGTATTGTCACAGTACTCACTACTGTTTTACATGAAGGTTGATGCCAATATATGAAAATAAATGTGGCTTATGTTATTTTCGTGAATATGTTTTACTACAGAAAGTAGAATATAAATAATACAATTCCATCTCCCAATGCCCAATTCCATAACTGTTTACTAACAGAAAAATGTTAACAATAACTCATCAATATTGAAAATAGTGACATAATTCAGTTTTGATCATGAGACCATAAATTTGGGTACTAATATTTTTTTAGTTCCTAGTATTTAATTTTACAAAATTTAATTTGATTTTATTGACAAATATACAGTCACCAGGTCTTTGGATGTAACCGTTTTGAGTGATACTGTCTATTGAATGTAAATCTCTTATTTGGTGATTACCCTTTTCAAAGCCTCCTATCCTCTTGTTCAACCAGTTAAGGCTAATTTATGGGTTTGCTGCAAAAGTATCATTCTGGGACTTCCTTTCACTGCAATTCTTGGTTAGAATACATATCTAAATAGTCTTTTGATTTTTCAGAAAAATTCTGTTCAATTTTTCTCCATTATGTGGCTCGAATGTATCCTAATATAAATTCATCTTAAGGGTGAATGAGGGTACAAAAATATAAGATAGGGATGACATTGGTATATTCCTTTATAAGTTGAAAATAAAGTCCTTCTAAAATTTTCTTCTAATTTCTAACAGTGTGACTGATGGAAACTCTATTGTCAAGTTGGTTGTGTCTAATGTGTTTTACAAATAATTTTTTTTAAATAAAATTTACTTCTTATACTAATTTCAGATTTACAAAAAGTACAAGGTAGTACAGAGAGTTTCCAGATAGCACACCCTCAGTTTCATCTCTTATTAACATCTTACCTTATTATGGTATATTTGTACAATTAATGGACCAATATTGAAACATGATTTTTTTTTAGTTGTACCTAGTATCCTTTTTTTTCTCTTCTAGGATCTAATACAGGATACCACAGTACATTTTGTTGTCATATCTTCTTAGCCTCTCTTGGTTGTGATAGTTTCTCAAACTTTCCTTGTTTTTGATAACATTAACAGTTTTAAGGGATACTTCTCAGGTATTTGTAGAATGTCCCTCAATTGGGATTTGACTGATGGCCTTCATATGATTAAGCTGGGGTATGGTTTTAAGAGGAAGACCTCAGAGATAAAATGCCATTCTCATCACATTACATGAAGGGTACATGATATCAGCATGACATCACTGTTGATGTTGAACTTGAGATTACCTAACGTTATATTTGTGTTTGTCCACTGGAAAGTTTTTCTTTGTTCCCCCTTTCCATATTATATTATTTTTTAATTTTCCCAGTTTCTACTTTAAGAAGAATTTTTAGACAATTTTCTCTCTCCTCCTATACTTCTTATTATTACTAATTTATACTATTTTATACTCCCCTATTTTGATTTTAATATATTCTCAGATTAAAAAGAGAGTCTACCATTTTGAAATGGAAGGTCTGAATTATCTGACTGATTATTAACTCGGGAAATTAGAGCTCCCCCTTAAAGGAATTAACATACCATGAACTGAATGTAAATAGTAAAATATAAGTCAATCAATCATAAAAGAACTTTCCCATTGTATTCAATAATGGATCCATGATGATTAAAATTTATCAACAAATGAAATAATATGGAAAAATTATAGGTTGAAAATATTCAATTAATTTTAATTCATATTTGTTATTAATGCCATGAAAGTTTGAATACTTTAATGTGCTTTACTTTAACCAGTTATATATCATTATTTTTTTCTGTCTGGAAAATATATAACAACTCTGCCCTGAAATTAATCTATGCAAATATATACTTTGATCTGTTCTTTTAAAAATCATAAAAGTTCTTATTGGTGATGTCAAGGATATAAATGTTTTGATAAATTATACTTTGTAAAATATATAATGGAATTTATTATGGTTTAGTTGCTTTGATAGAATATTTTTACATAGCTTATTTATAAATAAATATCATCTTCAAGAATCGAAATAATATGTTACTTGCTCTAAAAAGTTATCATTAACAATTCAGAAGGCAGTCGCATACTAACACAACTGACAACATGTTTCTTGGGTTAGATGTTACCCCTGGTAATTCCTTCCCTGTGAGCTTCTAGCCTGTGTTGAAAATGTCACAATTTAATGGAGATAATAAACCATCTGGTAAGTTAAAATATAAATGATTCTGTATCATTCTGTATCATATCTAGAAAGACATATGCTTTCTAGATATAATAGGCAATCAAAATGAGAGAAAAGTAGAAGAGTGAATGTAGAGTTCCAGCTTCCATGGATAATATATAAAATATTAGCATATGGAAGTGCTTCAAGTATCAGTGTAATTTTTTATTTGGCTTTAATAAAGTAGTAACTGCAGAGGGATTGTTTATCAAAGAAAGCTTTAGTGAGCTTACTTACAGTTAACATAAAATAACCCATTCAGTTGTTAAGTACAAACTGAGTAAGAAAATCTATCGTTACATTTTTAATAATGCACTCAAATTGAAATGTTTAGACATGTTCAGTATTTAGCAATTTCCTAAGACTAAGTCGGAAGGTTAAAAATTAGCATATTTCTTCAATGCAAGCTAATTTACCTATTAATTTACATAATTTACTTAACGCAAGCCTCTTTCTAAAACATTCAATTTCTTAACCTTTAATGAAAATCTAATGTCTCAATAATAATATAATACTCTCTGAACATGACAGTTTAGTGAAATTATCATATAATTTAGCTTTTGATTTCAGCAATCAATGAGTTCCTATCATTTTTATGAGTGTGTTTTGGGGGAAAAAAAGCAACCCTAAAACTATGAAATGACTTAAAATTTTGAGTTTGTTTATATAGCACTCTTCCCTTCCCAGAGAGCATACATTTCAAAGAAAAGAAATCATATAAATAAAAACATGAATTATTTTTAAAACTATAACTCTAGTCAGTGCTAGTTTATCTTTTAATTGGCCTATGAAATTTTTTGTACATTCTGATTATCTGTGGATATTCACTTTACATTTCTCTGGTACAATATTTTAACTGTCTCACATCACTTTTTTGTTAGAAAATGAATTCAGTAATTTACCTGGGGGTTAAAATTAACCCTTAAACTTATAGCATCCCTTTATGTTATTACCACAAATCACAGTTTTATATCTTATGTGCCCAATAACATAAGGTTATAATCATGTCCTATTCAGTTTTTTCTTAAATCATATTAAAAAAAAGAGGAGTTAAAGCAAAATATAATCATATTGATAAAGGTAATTATATAGGTAGATATAAAAGCCAGTTTACCAAAATAAGTTGATGACTTAGGGGAAAAAAATGAGGTCAAAAGATAGTAATTATGTACATTTTGCCTAGTCTGAGTTCTGTGTGAATATGCAGATTTTTCAAAAATCCCGCTTGACTGTGGACAATAATAGAATTAGCATTTATTAAGTAATTTAATATGTTAGACATAACAGTAGAAAGCATTTGGGCAATAGCTATTTGTTGTATAATGGAAAAAGAATTTTTCCTTTAATAATTCTGAAATTCCTACTCATTTTATGATTTTCTGATGTTATATTTCCAAAATCTCTGCATTCCTATTGCTATTCCTTAGACCAGATGGAGCCAACTCTGGCCTAGATTTTTGAGTTAGTGCCTAAATTCCTTCCTTCGAATTAATCTTCCCAGAGTCCTTAATATTCACCTGTAAGGGAAGTTCTTACTACCTGCTGGGCCAATAGACATGTTTGTTTGGCTGCAAACATGTCTACTTCAGGAAAAGAGAAAAATGACTTTGAGTGTGGCTCAGAGGCCAGTAGGACTACTACTGCCACTAAGGTCCCAGGAGATTGGACCCAGTAGGGGAGGTCAACACCTCCTTGGCTCCAGAGATTGGAGTCATCTGCTTGGTTCTAAAAGGGCTGACTCTTGGGGCTTCCCTGGTAGCACAGTGGTTGAGAGTCTGCCTGCCGATGCAGGGGACGTGGGTTCATGCCCCGGTTTGGGAAGATCCCACATGCCACGAAGTGGCTGGGCCTGTGGGCCATGGCCACTGAGCCTGCGCGTCCAGAGCCTGTGCTCCACAACAGGAGAGGCCACAACTGTGAGAGGCCCGTGTACTGCAAAAAAAAAAAAAAGGGCTGACTCCTGCTGCTGCAGACCAAGTTGGGGTGGGGGGGGGAGGGGGAGGGGGGAGGGGGAGGGGGAGGGTGTGCATCACCATGGTAGTAATGACATATGATAAACATTAACCAACGGAACAAAATGGAGAGTCCAGAAATATACCAAAATATCTATGGTCAAGCGATTTTTGATAAGGGTGTAAAGATACTTCAATGCAGCAAATAGTCCTTTCAGCAATTGGTGCTGGAACAACTGGATACCCACATGCAAAAGAGTGAAGTTGGATCTCTCCCTACTTTGTATGATACATAGATAGAAACAAATCAAAAGGGACCCTCCATCTAAATATAAGGGCTAAAATATAAACTTCTTAGAAAAAAACATGGGAACAAATCTTCATGAAATTGAATTTTGCAATGACTTCTTAGATAATGACACTAAAACCATAAGCAACAGAAGAAAAAATAAATTAGACATCATCAAAATTAAAAAACTTGTGAGCATCAAAGGACATTATCAAGAAAGTGCAAAATAACCTACAGAATAGGAGAAAATATTTGCAGGTCATATGTCTGATAAGGGTCTAATATCCAGAATCTGTAGAACTCAATTAAAGTTCAGCAACAGAAAGACAAGTAATTCAATTAAAAAATAAGCAAAGACTTAAATGCCATTTCTCCAAAGAAGATATACAAATACAAATAGAGAACAAGAGTATGAAAAGATGCTCAACATCATTCATCATTAGCGAAATACAGATCACAACCACAATGAGTTACAGCTTCAAACCCATTAGGATGGCTATATTAAACAAAAACCACAACAAAAAGAAAAATACCAAGTGTTGGCAAAGACATGGAGGAATTTGAACACACATATAATGTTTGTGGGAATGTAAAATGGCACAACTCTTGTGGAAAAGTTTTTCACTTAATCAAAAAATAAACATACAATGAACATTTGACCCTATAATTCCACTCTTAGGTATAATACCAACAACAGCTGAAATTAAGTACTCAGTTAAGTGCATGTGCACACATGTTCATAGCAAAACTATTCACAACTGCCAAAAGGTGGAAATTATACAAATTTTCATCAATAGATGTGTGAATAAACAAATTATGGTATATTTAAACAATAGAATATTTTTTAGCCACAATAAGACATGAAGTACAGATACATGCTACATAGTGGATGAATCACATTATGTTAAGTGAAAAGATCCAAACATAAAAGATCTCAGGTTATGTAATTCCATTTATATGACATACCAAGAATAGATATCAATACATCCATCCAGATGGAAAGCAAATTGATGGTTGCCAGGGTCTGTAAGGAGGGATGAGTGGGAAGGGGTTGCTTAATAGGCATGAGATTATCTTGTAAAGTGATGAAAATGTTTAGAACTTGATTTAGGTGGTAGTTGCAGAACATCATAATGTACTAAATGTCATAGAAAAGTACATTTTAAAATGGTTAATTTTGTGTTCTGTGAATTTTACCTCAATAAAAATAATATTTTTTGTTTATTTGAAATTCAAATTTGACTGAATATCCTGTATTTTACCTGGGAACTCATATATTTCATCCTATCTGCATCACTTATCAAAATGTTATAAAAATCAGACACAATGAATTAATTTTTAAAATAGAAAATAGCTTATTTTTGTCAGTCACTCGTTCAGTCATCTAAAATGATAGTTATTCCACTTGTGTATAACAACCACGTTTGTCTTTCAGAAGTACATATGCAGTTACATAAAGCAGCGTTTAAAGATCTTTGTGTTTACATAGAAATGGTAAAAAAAATGTATAAAATTCACTGCTGTCCTCTTGATTTTTATGTTATTTAGAAGTCACTATTCTTATTCACTTTCCTGTATTCTTATTCTTCATATCTTATTTTTATTACCAGTGCAGCATTAAATTAATAATATATATGAATCGATTATTTTGAACTTTTATTTTACTTCTGCATTCCTAGTCATGACACTCATGTTTCTTATATCCATTGCCTTTGGTGTTTATAACACAATGCCTTGAGACCACGCAAAGAGAAAGTGTGGAGGCAAGACAAATAGAAGATTGAAGTTTTTATTTGCCTCTTCTTTTAATTTAATAGAAGTGACCTTACCAAGAATTTCTTTTTCCAGCTGAATGAAAAAGAGAGTGGTGATTTTTGCCATCCCTTTATAACGGAACAAAACAAAGCCCGGCAGAAATGACTGTGCACATAAGCTAAGCTCGAAGCAATGAGGTGTTTATTAGATGGAGGGCTGGGGTGACATGACAAGCATCTTAAAACATGATTTGAAGTGAGGCTTAGTGCACTTTCCCTGCAAGATGATCCTACTAATAGGAGGGCCAGCATGGATCAAGCGCTTTCTGCCCACTGTGGAAGCAGGGTAGCTAAAAGTAAGAACCGGCTTAGTGGAGACCATCCTATTCAAAGCATACCAGCTGGGGACTTAAAACGAGAAAGAGATGACCTCATCAAGTCAGAGAGATCAAATCCTTCTGGGTTCTTTAACTAAAGGAAGATTTTGTTTGTTTGTTTGTTTTTTGTTTTTCTTTTTTAATATTCTGAAAATAATTCCTGAAAGCAACAGAGTCAAATTTATAATTTTATAGCCCCTTTAAAATAGACTTAATTTCAGTAAGATAACACATTTATTTTATGTTTTCATTACTCAATCTCTGTGGGCTTGATTAAAATGTTAGAAAAGTAGCTAAATGTCTGTCCTATATTTAAATACAGAAGACATGTGTCTTTAATACATAAATCAATGTTTTTCTTTACCTCATGCACAATATATTTTGCAGAAATCAGATGATTTTTCTCCTGAAAAATGAGTTTAAATCAATAATTTAATGTTAGATACAGTAATAATCAGAAGCAAAGTAATAAGATTAGCTATATTTGTCTGTCTAAATCTTCTGAACTTTGTAATAAAATGTACCATATTTGGGAAATCAGGTTATGTTTTGTCTTTTAATAATAATAAAGACTGCATGTATCTTAGTTAAATTCAGACAGAGCGCATGGAATACAAGGCATTGAGTTCTTAAACAGTATTGGTCATTAACTGTTGTTCCCAGGAAGGGTACATTGAAATACCATGACAATAAAAAACCAGGGAACATAATTCCAATATGTATTCTGATCAGAAAGTAACAACTTCTTTCAGAGGATGTCTAACATTCCCATAAAAGCAGAAACAATGCTTCATGTTACTTAGCAAACCCAGGCGCCAAAGAAAAACACATAAGCAAGAATTCTCACACCATAGAATCAGAAAGATACAGTGATGGCTCTTTAAAGTAAACCACACAAAAACCACCATTTTGCACATTGCAAGGTAGATAATCAAAATTTGAATGGAACTCATTAGATTTGGCTCAGTAATTAAAGTTAGCTGGTTTATTTACCATAAACATGTTGTTATCCAAAGTCTGCCTCTGTGTTTAATGTTCAGGCCAAAATGACAAACTAGACAAGCAGACAAAGATGCTCTTCAGAGATTTAAACTACATTAGACAGTTACAATAAAGAAAAATAACAACATGCAGAAGATAAAACTGTGGGCTTCAAAGGCCCTGGGATGGAGGCCTAGTCTATGAGACACTGAACGGTTTAGGATTGAGAAAGACAGATTGATGAGTGCTTAAGGAGACAAGCTGATCCGTGTGGCTAAAGTATAGAGTGTGTGTAAGCAGTGGGGAAAGGGGAAAAGTGATGGTGAAAAAGGAGAGACACCTTGACAGGCCTTATACACTGTGTAAAATAAAATAAGAGAATAATGTGGAGTCATTGAAATTTATATCAGGAAATTGACCTGAATGAACTTGTGCTACCGAAGACTATTTTTCTTGGAATTTGGAGAAAAAGGTGGAGTTGTGTGTAAAAAACAACAACAGAACAATGATAAAAGCTGTGTAATGTCAGTGGAGATAGAAAGAAGTGAAAATATTAGTATCATAGAATTTAGTGAATAATTGGATATTAGACTGGGTAAATGGAGAGTCAAGAATGATGTTTAGGTTTCTGAATTGCTCAACCAACTCGATGGTAGTAAAATTCTTTGAAATAACACAAACAGGGGGGAAGTAGGGTTAGTTTGGGTCATGCTGAGTTTGTGATGCCTGCAGTTCATGCAAAATTAATTGACCCAGAAGTTCAATGCTCTAAGTAAAGACTAAAATCTCAGTGGATTAAAAAGACAGAGGTTTATAGCTCATTTGTATTACATGCTCATTATGGATAAGAGCGTTCTCTAAGTTCCAGTTGCTTACTTATTCCAGTGGGATCCATTATGAATTCAAGTGCTTCATGAAAATAGAATCAGAGGCTCTAATTACTCCTACAAGAGGCATGGTTCAGGGACACCATGATTATCGTGTTGGCTCACAGTGTTTCACGAAAAGACTGGCCTTGGGTCGCCTACTGTATTCTTCTAAGCTTCTTTTCTAGTCCCATTGTCATTATATTTTCCTGCATAAGTCACAATAGTTCTTTGGAGAGGGAGACTCTTCTCAAGTAATGTCAAGTTCAATCAAATATGTTTCATGTTTAAATGTGTAGCAGTAGACTCTGTAATTTGCATTCACAATTTCAGCCATTTGTTTAAAAGTAAAAACTTCAAACTTTCATTGAATCGTCTCATACTTTTGGAGAATTAGAGCTGTACTAATGTGTTTGTGCCATAAAGTTCACACTGAATTACCAGACAAGACTTCCTTATCCTTCAAGGTAAATTCTTCTTCAGAATATTGTTCTATTTTAGTGTACCTGACTTGTGACAAGCTTGGTGCAAAAGTGCTATTATTAATGTTGAACATCCAAATGGAAGCATTCAAATTTTAGACATCTTTGCTTCCAGTAGTCTTTAAGAACATTATACAGAACTACTTACCTCCTCCCAAAGGCCAGCCGTGCATTCTGTCGAACAGAGTACCATGCACCAGTCACTAACCTTAGGGAAGCAAAACCCTGTGCACATTTACTAATCCCAGGGGTGGACTCCAAAAACTCCTGCCCATTGCATCTTGGTATAGGAGTCACCGAGGTAAACACAACACAGTCAAGCACTGGATGGAACCATGCTTTGCTCACATAGAGTAGAGACATAGCAAGATCAGCTTCGATAGTGGGCATCAGTCTCCCATGGCCAGAGGGTCTCTCCTGGCAGCTGGCACAGGGCAATTGCTTATTTGCCTGCATACATCCCTCTCGAACCGCAGTAGAAGGAGTCTGAAATACCAAAATCCAGGGACCTGCCTGAGGGCCATTGACATATAATCTTAAGCAGAACAAAGGAGCATACAGTGAGCTTGAAACAGAAAGATATCCCCACACAAGACAATAGCCTGACATAGGCTGTATTAGCTCTTTATCTCTTGGTAAGGAAGCTCCAGACCCAAGGCTCATTTTTATGTTGAACAAGCTGGACTCAAAAGACTGCCACATGAGATCGTATTTCCCAACACATTCCAAGTGAATACTAAGAGAACCTTTTTAAGACACATGGAAGACTGCCAGTAGAATAAGATGGCCTGTGTGTGAATCAGGATCTGCCAATACCTCAAAGTTTGATCTGACAAGTTAACTAAATTGTATACCTCAGTTTCTTCATTTCTAAAAAGAGGGTAATATCCAAACTCAAAGGTTATTGTGAAGACTAGATGTTCTAATTCATGATAAATGCTTAGAATTATGACTGGCACATAGTAAGTGCTAAATAAAACTTATCACATCATCATCATCATCATAATTATTATTATTAAAAGTGTAGTCACTTGCCTTTCATGTAAAGCTAGAAGATTTCAAAAGGATTCTTCCTGGACCAAATAACATCTGTTAAATTATGATTGGTTATAAATATCAATGGGAGTAAGTAGTTGCCAATTTTATATTGTAGCATTATTATCAGTCATGAGTTTATTAGTATTGCATTGCTTTCTTTAATTTATTTATTCAGTACTACACCCCTGTGTTCATGGTAGAGCATCCATGCTCTTTGTCATCACCCACAAATTCACTCCAAATCTTCATTCTCCAAATAAAGGCAAAGAAAGAAATTTCAGCTATCATCTCTAAAATTTGTTTTTGGTAAATTGTTCTTCCTGTGAGATTTGGAAACATATTTTGGAAATAAATTTGCTTATCCACATATTCTAAGTTTACTGTATGCTTCTGTAAAACCAAGAAAATAGTTTATAGAAAAATCCGATGTTTGGTTATGATATATACATTTACTTAGGTTACTTAATTTTGAAATATTCAGTGATTTGATTTTTAAATGTAAGGAAAAATCACAATAATTATGATGTGTTATTGGCTCTTCAAGAGTACAATTTAGTAAACGTGGAACAATATTTCACTAATTAGAAGATTAAAATGTGGTTTTATAAAAGTGATTTTTAAAAAACAACTTAAAATGATTTTAAATAGTATTGTGAATTCAAAGTACAAGTTCAGAAATTTTTGAGGCCAATAAAAAATATAAATAAAGAATTTTTGAGGCCAATAAAAAATATATTTTATTAGAGAGACAAAAAAGTTAGATATAAAAAATTTTTAATGAGTTTTTCCTATGGGAAATGTGGACATAATTATCAATAAAGTCTATTTATTGATAAAAAGGATGAAAAGAAATATGATTCAGAAAAAAACCAAAGTTTGAAAATATTTTATGAGAGGGAAACATGATTTTCTGAACAAGTGAGTTACAATGCAGAAGACTGTAAAGATGAAGTGGCTCATCATCCTATTGTATATTGAAGCATTAGTAAGTCTTATAATAATCTTCATGTGCTAGTGGACAGATTAGTTATCATCTTAGGAGCCCCTGAACTGTGAGGAGAAATTCAGTACAAGAAGATTTTTTTTTAACCTTTCCAAAGCATACACAGGTCTTTCAGTGTGGAGTGCTGACATGACAATCAAGTACAGAGCAGGAGACTCCTCAAGGAATAACTGCTGGAAAACTAACTCACTGATAATTTATAAAAGTTATCTAGAAGTGTGGTGAAATTTAAATACAAACAATAAATTACAGTTATAGAATGTTGAGCCATAAAAGGAGAAACGTTGTGTAGACCTCATAAACTACCAAATCATTCACATTCCTAATGACATTGGTGGTTGGCATCAGGGGAAGAAGCCAAGGTTATTTAACTTCAGTCTGGGAAAAATCACTGGTCAATCAAGGCAGTACCTAAATGTTCATCCATCATCTAGGGTCAGTAAATCTAACCATCAAGGGGGAAAATATTTCATATATAATAACTATTTACTCAAAGATGAATATTTGTAGTGGTAGGTAAAAGCTTTAATCTCAGGGACACTGAGATTTTATTTTAACTTAAAAAAAATGTTATCAGGTAATAGATGTATGTGTTGTTTTGTTTCAGGGTGAGTAAAATATTTAGAAAAGTCAGATCTCTACTCTAATAAAGAATAGTTTGTTTTGTAAATAATGGTGTCTTAAAGTTTGCTGTTTTCTGTTTTATAAAACTATAGAAAATATGCAAAATCCTTTGTTTCAGGGAACTTAGCCTGTTTAAGGACTGTGAGAAGAGAAAGAGTGTATGAAGTTAGCATGAGGGCATTGCAAAGTGAGGTTTGAGAAAATGTTTGTCATGAAAAGAGTTGAAATTTATTTTTAAGATCAATGCCATATAACCATATAACATGACTTTCTCTTCCTATAAGTTCAATCCATGTGTGGAGAACACTTGGACAGAAGGAGAAAAATAGTGGGCTAATGTCAATGAGAAAGAAATTATGTGCTTGGAACTGCAACAGTGGAGATATAGAAAGGGAGGATAATTGACACAAGAAAAAAAATGTTTCCAACAAGTCAATACATCTCAGCTAAATATGAAAATTGAGAAAAATCTACAAACAACAAATGCTGGAGAAGGTGTGGAGAAAAGGGAACCCTCTTGCACTGCTGATGGGAATGTAAATTGATACAGCCACTATGGAGAACAGTATGGCGGTTCCTTAAAAATCTAAAAATAGAACTACCATATTACCCAGCAATCCCACTACTAGGCATATACCCAGAGAAAACCATAATTCAAAAAGACACATGAACCCCAATGTTCACTGCAGCACTATTTACAATGGCCAGGTCATGGAAGCAACCTAAATGCCCATCGACAGATGAATGGATAAAGAAGATGTGATACATGTATACAATGGAATATTACTCAGCCATAAAAAGGAACGAAATTGGTTCATTTGTAGAGATGTGGGTAGACCTAGTGACTGTCATACAGAGTAAAGTAAATCAGAAAAAGAAAAACAAATATCATATATTAATGCATATATGTGGAATCTAGAAAAATGGTACAGATGAACTGGTTTGCAGGGCAGAAATAGAGACACAGATGTAGAGAACAAACGTATGGACACCAAGGGGGGAAAGTGGGAGGTGAGGTCGTGGTGGTTGTGATGAATTGGGAGATTGGGATTAACATGTATACACTAATATGTATAAAATAGATAACTAATAAGAACCTGCTGTATAAAGAATAAATTAAATTAAAAAAATAAATAATCAGTGAATGACTTACAGAGGTTGAGGAAATTAGAATGCACAATGTGTTAGTCATTGAGAGGCAGACAGGTGATATTACTTCTTTTGATTACCTTGCTAAATTGTTGCTTTCATGAAGATATGTTAATCTTCAGTTCTATAAATATGAATATACAACCAGCACTAGCTTAGTAATTATGCTATGTTTAAGCAGCTGTCCATTATGGACTGAATTGTATACCACCAAAATTCCTGAGTTGTAGTCCTAACTAGTAGTTCCTCAGATTGTGACAGTACTTGGAGATATGGCCTTTGAAGAGGTAATTAAGGTAAAATGAGGTCATACTGGTGGACCTTAATTAAATATAGCTGGTATCCTTTTGAAAGAGGCCAAGACACACGTGTGCATGAATAGAGACAAGACTATATGAGGAAGCAAAAAAGCAGTCATCTGCAAGCCAAAGAGAGAGATCTCAGGAGAAATCAAACTTGCTGATCGTTTGCTTGGACATCCAGACTCCAGAACTGTGAGAAGATATTCCTGTTGATTAAGCTACACTGTCTGTGTTATGGAAAATGTAGCAAACTAAAACACTGACATTGTCACAAATTGTTGACAGTCAGGAACATTTATATTTCAGAAACAGAGGCTAAAAATAGCATTTTTGTAACCTATCAATGCTAGAGAAGAATAATTTTTCTGAAGGCATTTGAAATGTATTCATTATTTTGTTTATTTGTTTGCTTGTTGACACTGTAATTAAATAGTATTTTATCCAGTGAGCTATTACATTCTTTGGCACAATATATTTCTTCTCTTACTCTGAGAGCAAAAGAGGCTGTATAAAAGGAAAAAAAAAGAGAAAGAAAATTTTTAATCAAGGCATGTTATGTTCAAAGCACAGGAGAAATGTATGAGGGAAATGATGATAAGAAAGATTAAGGTAAAGAAATTTCAAACAAGGAGTAGCAGTTAGAAAAAAATAAGAAAAAAGGAACAGCTTTCATATGTTTATAACACTATTTAGTGGTAAATGCATAAGCTTAAAAAATAATAGCTAAAAAAAAATAATAGCTAAGAGAACTCAGAGAAGACCAGATGTGATCAATTAGTAGGATTGGGAAATAGCTTAAAATGGCATTATAAGGAGGGGAAAATATCTAAAAGGGGTTCCTATGTGTATAATTTTGCTGCTTAGTAGTTCTTATTTGTAATTCTTGTCCACAGAGACCTTATAGCAGCCCCTTTTGAAATCATACACTACAAGTCTTAAAGTCCTAGCTGAAAACAGATATACAAACAAAAATCTGAAATAGAATTGATGTTAAAGTAATTAATTACAGAAGAAGAATTGCAAAGAAAAATTTACAACAATCTGCTAAATCAACTCTTACCCCAGAGGACCTGAGAATCCATAATTAATGTTATAGCAAACTTGTCTATTCATTGTTTATAGAGAATTATTGTATATTTATTTTTGTCTATTACAAATGAAGGTTGATTGTGAAAATCTTGAAAGAACAATTCCTGAGCCAGGATGACTGTTGAACTCAGAAGTGCAGGGTGTGCATGGCCAATGTTTTCCGGAACGAGGGCATTGACATGAACTAGGCTGGAACCCCTCAGCAATGGGAGAAGTCCTTTTCAGCAGGGGGTCCCAGTACTAGGAATTTTAAGTTCCTATGAGGTCCCAAATAATTGTCTAGTCAGCTTAGTATTATAAGACTAAACCAACCCTTCATTTCCTTGTTTTAGGTTGATATTTTCCAATAACCACCGGATACTGATACGTTTTTAAGTTTCTTTTTGATATACATATTTTTAAATTCTGGTCAAGAAAAAACCCCTATACAAACATATTTAAATATCTAAAAGACAAACATGTTGAAGTTGTGACTTGTGATGTGTCCGTCTCTACTTTGAATTGTTTGATTTGTTAGTGAGTAATAAAAAAGGTATAAGAATATAGTGCTGGGAATTCCAGGGTGGCCCTGTGGTTAGGACTCCGCCGTCTCACTGCCGAGGGCCCCGGTTTAATCCCTGGTCTCCTGGAGCTAAGATCCCACAGACTGCAAGGTGTGGCAAAAAAAAAAAAAAAAGAAAAAGAAAGAAAAGAATATAGTGCTCATGTTTGGAAACATATATGTTCGGCAGAATTAAGCTGGAATGTGAACTGATCACTATTAAAAGCGTCTGCTACTGTTGTCAGGATGAAATATTTTACCATTTAGGAAAACAGAACTCTTCTTTGGATCTATAATTTGCAATTGAAAGTCACCAATAGAAAAATATTTTACTTTTGGGATGTGATTAATTTAAGCAAAATATCTGTCACACTAAAGTAATGTTAATTTTATTGTTATTTGTTATGTTTATGTGGGATTTTTTGTAAACAAACATTACGTTTTATTGGCATTAAAGCTATGAGCTTAAGAAATTTATTTCTAGCTATTTTAGTAATCATAAATTATGATAGGACTGCAAATCATCACAAAAACACAAAATTTAACCCCTCTTTAATAAGCACCTCTCCACCATTCCTTTTGAAACTAGCTACTGATATAGGCAGTACTAATCCTCTATGGTGACCTTTTCATTTTAAACTTTTTACTTACCTGTGTTATATACTTTTTATATTTTTCATATATATGAACAAATCTTAAATATAAAGCTCAATAAAACATCAAAATTAATCATAGCCATGTACCTTCAAACTGCCCAATAAACAGAATTATGCTATCACTCAGAAGCGCCCTCATGTGTTTTCTGAATCACTACCCCTGCCCTTTTACCAGAGTTAACCACTACCTTGAATTTAACCCCAAATATTAGTTTTTCCTAATTTAAGTTTCATGTGAATATAGTTATTTAGGATTAATTGTGTTCTGTCTGGCCTTTTATAAGACATATCTTGTTTGTGAGAATAATTCAGGGTTGTCTCGTGTGAATGAAGCACATTCAATGTCATTGTTCTTTCCTACTCTAGTGTGTAAATGTATCACAATTATATGTACATTTTGTACTTAATGGACATTCGGATTTCTGTTCCAGTTACTATCTATTATGACTGAAACGCTAAGAACATTCTTTGATAAGTTTCTAGATGCTCCAGTTCATCCATCTATTTAAGTATATACCCAAAAGTGAAATTGTGTACACCTTGCATATTTTCAAATTAATATTACAATTTTTGCAATGATTTTGAGCCAAAAAATCATTCTAGTAGTGTATAAGAGTTTCCAATGTTCTACATAATTGTCTACTCCCACCATTTGCTTCTTTTTGTTTTTAATTTAGGTACTCTTATATGTGTGTAATGGCATATTTTTCTCCATATATCTGCTTTATTTTATGTTATCTGTGAGTGTGTGTGTGTGTGTGTGTGTGTGTGTGTGTGTGAGTTGTCAGGAGACAAAGTTTCATTAACATTTTTGTTTCTGTACAGTCAGGACTTCCTAAGCACAGACTGCTGGTAACTTAAGGATATTTAAATGATAAACAAGCTTTGGAAGTTAAATACAGACCTCATGCATGAGAGATTTGCATATGTATGTCCCATGGAGCCACTGTTTTACATTCCAAATTGTAATGGATCTAGAGGCCTTCCCCTCCTGGCCTGGAGGAGTAGATGCCTAATGCATATTAATTATGGACTTACAGTTATTAATCAACCTTGGATTTCTGAAATTACTTTCATTTATGTTTAATTTTCTTAAGGTGGTTTGGATTCTGTTTGTTATATTTCATTCATTCTTACAATACTGGAACATTTGTCACAAGCTTTAGTGAGATATAATTCACATATCATACCATTCCAGGTTTTTTAGTATATACAGAGTTGTGCAATTATCACCACAATCAATTTTAGAACACTTATCACCTCAAAAAGAAACCCCATACCTATTAGCAGTCACTTCGCATTTCCAGCAACACTCACAGGACTAGGAAAGCACTAACCTACTTTCTGTCTCTATAGATTTGTCTATTCTGGAAATTTCATACAAATAGAATAATACACTACATGCTTTATTGTGAAAGGCTTCTTTCACTTAGCATAGTGTTTCCAAGGTTTATTCATATTATAGTATATATCAGTATATTATTCCCTAAAAATGATCCCATTGTATGGATATAATTATACATTTATCACTTGACGAACATCTGTGTTGTTTCCACTTTTTGACTTATGAATAGTACTGTCATAAACTTTATTCTATGATTTTTATGTGGATGTCTATTTTCATTTTGTTGGGTATATACCTAGAAGTGGAATGTTGAGCTAATGGTAATGCTACGCTTAAACATTTTGGAGAAATTCCAGAATGGTTTCAAAGCTGACATATCATTTTATATTCTCACAACCTGTGTATTCTCACAACCTCACAACATTTTATATTCTCACAAACCTGAGTTCCAGTTTCTCCACATCTTTGCCAATACTTGTTATTATCTATGTTTACTTACAGCTATTCTAGTCGGTGTGATATGTCGTGATTTTTTTTAATATGTCGTAATTTTGATATGCATTTCTCTCACAGCCAAAGATGTTGAATATCTTTTCATATGCTTACTGACCTGTGTATCTTCTTTGTAGAAATATCAATTCAGATACTTTGCCCATTATTAAATATTGGTTGTCTTTTTATTATTCAGTTCTAAGAGTTCTTCATATAGTCAACATAAAAGTTGCTTAATACATAATTTAAAACTATTTTCTCTTATTGTTAGCTGTCTTTTTTACTTCCTTGATAATATCCTTTAAAGCAAAAACCTTTAACAAAAATTATTGAAGTCCACCTTATCTTTTTTTCACTTGTACCATGTGCTTTAGAGTCAAAATTAGTAAGGCTTTGCCAAATCAAGTTTACAAAGATTTCCTCCTAAATTTTCTTCTAAGAATTTTGTAGTTTCAGCAGTTACATTTAGGTCTACAAACCACTTTGAGTTAATATTTTAAATTTTAGTACCGCTTCAAGATCCTTTTCATTTTTCTACAAGTTTGTATTTTTATTATTTTAGGATTACCTTATATTTTCTTAATATAAGCCCTTTGCTATTAATAGTTATTCACATATGTTGAAACTATCTCAGCCACATTATAGGTTGCATTGTCACTATCTTAATGGCATCTGTTAATGAACAGGCATTATCTTTTATAGTTACTATTTATATGACCGATTTAGGCAATATCACCAAATAACAAGATGAGGAAGTTATTTTCCTATATGAACTTCCAGAGATTTTATTGTTTTACCTTAAACATTTGATCTACAATTTACCTGGAATTAATTTTGTTTATGGATGACAGTAGTCATGTTGCCCTTTTTCCTGCTATTGATAACCCAGTTGACCCAACACAATTTATTTGATAGTTTTTTATTTCCTCACCATTTTCCAGGGCCAACTTGAAGAGTTCTTTTATCCTTGCAACATTTCCATTGGTTAACTTGCCAATCTTTGTACAATATCACAGTCTTAATTTCTATATCATAACTAAGCTTTTTTTCCCCTGAAATAATATGTTGGTATAAAATATTCTAAATTATTCTTCAACTTGGTAATATTTATGGCTAACAATGTTTCTTTGCATTTTCACATAAGTATTGGACTGGCTCTTCCATTTTCCGCAAACATTTCTGAGAACTGGATTGGGTTAACAGATATTCTAAAAATCTGTCTGGGGTGCATTAGCATTTTTACAGTTTAGAGTTATTAACACTATTGCTCCTATGAATGTTTTGCATGTAGTTTTCTTAAATAAATGCATATTTGTGTTTGTTATAGATGAAGTTATATGGCAAGTAATGTTTCCTATATGATTTTTTTTAGTAGAATGTATGGAGATAATATCTTTTTGTTTATTTGAAGTTGCTGTTTGTTCATATTCATTGCTCTATAGCTTTCCATTGAATGATTAGATCACATTTTTAAAAACTATACAGTTGATGGGGAAAAGCCTGAGCTTGATTCATACTATCAAGAACAACGGGGTTGTATGATCAAATAGTTGCTCCTTCTTAAGTCATCCTTATTTAGGTTGTTGAGTGACTTATCTGGGCTCCCGCCTATAAAACTCTTCTGAGACATTGTTATTCTCTCAAATCTTGTTTTAGTTTATGTAAATTTGGTCTGGTTTTAAAATATGTTTTGAATTCCTAACATTTTAGCCTCTCTGACATTCTTGTTTAAATGGTTATATTCCTGGATTGATGGGTTAATTTATAGTTTTCTGTTTGATATTATAACCAATTCTAAGTTAAAGAGCTGGTAGAGGTGTTTACTCTCCCCACCATCTTGATCTAGTACTCTGAACATTTCTCAATGGTCTCCTATTTACTGTTTACACATTAAGATCTGGCAATAATTATAACGTGTTTCCAAATACTCACTATAAATCTTTCTCCTCTGTTCTTTTCCTACTTTTGGTATTGCTATGGTGTATGAAGTGGAAAGAGAAAGGAAAAAAAAAATTTGTATTATTTCTGAGAATTCACTGAAAATTACTTGTGATATTAACTATTATCAAAGAAATCTCATATCTGACTGTACAGAAACATATTATAGAAATCAATCCAGCTTATTTATTTAACAGCATAACCTGGTGTGGATATTTAGAGGATTTGGGATGTTAAATTTAGCAAGAAGGTAAAAGGAGAATAACATTGAAAGAGGTTATTCCAAACATTTTTATACATTCCATACTGTCCTTTTTAGTGAAGTTAAGCCTGCTTCACCACTTTGAATATTTTATTGAATAGTTATTTTTAATAGTACAATGCATATGCCTTGTTGGTAATGAAACCACACTGATCAGATATTTCAAATTGCTCAAGTAAAGCACAAACTCAATCTCCTATAGTATTCAAGCATTTATTTTGTTTCATAATTTAAATCTGCACCAACTTTACTCAGAAACTAGAATCTATATTATCATGAGAACCAATGACTTAAATCTAATATGTAATTATTTCTCTTTTTCCTAGTCTCATTTCATCATGATTAATCTCTTCCTTTACTACATTTAAACTTGAAAATGATGAAGATAAAATGAAAACTCAACATATATACAATGGAATACTACTCAGCCATAAATAAGAATAATTCCATTTGCAGCAACATGGATGGACCTAGAGATTATCATACTGAGGTAAGTCAGAAAGAGAAAAACAAATACCATATGATATCACTTATATGTGGAATCTAAAATGTGACACAAATGAACTTATCCATGAAACAAACAGAGGTAGAGACTCACAGATGTAGAGAACAGACTTGTGGTTGCCAAGCAGGAGGGAGGTGGGAGAGAGATGGATTGGGAATTGGAGATTAGCAGATGCAAACTATTATATATAGAATAGATAAATAATAAGACCTACTGTATAGCACAGGGAACTATATTCAATATCCTGTGATAAATCATAGTAAAAAAGAATGTATGTGTATATATATATATATATACATATATATATATATATACACATATGTACATATATAAGTATAACTAAAGCACTTTGCAGCAGAAATTAACACAATATTGTAAATCAACTATACTTCAATTAATAAATTAAAATAAATACTATCTAACATTTCAACATATCCTCAAGAAAAACAAAACAAAAGGTGGGAATAGGAGTGGAGATTTGCCGGATGCTACAATTTCTATACTCTAAAATATTTACAGATAGCATTTGTGGTCTTTTTGTGGTGTTTTCTCAGATATAAATATTTGATACTACTTCAGCTCTTAAATCCTAGACAAGTGCAAATTGTATTTTCTTTGTGACAATCTGTTGCTTTGAAACTTAAGTGTTTTTGAGCTTCCAATTTTTTTTACAATTTTCAGCAAGATCTAGCTGTTGTAGTGGAGTAGGTATTTAGCAAGGAAAAATTTTCCAAAGCATAGTATTTTCTTATGTTTCTTCAAAGATATTACTTTGTAGTAACTTTTCTTTCAGCATTTTAATCTTATCAAATAAGAATGCCACAGCTTTTGAAAACAAAGTTGAAATTTATATACGCATTTTATTCAGATAAAATCTTTCTAAATACTTAAAGCTAAATGCTTAAAGTACTACACTGAATTAATAAGAAGTTAACCATGTATTCTCTTCTTTGTCCACTTGTAAAAAAAAAATAAAATTCTTCTAATTCTGTAATGCTTTCAATTATACTATCAGAAATATTCATAACAATTGTTAATTTGATATAACTATTTAATGTCTTATAACACCTGGAAGAATGTTTAAAATTAACATAATTTGTTTATAGCAGCTTTGAGGACTCCATTTCAGCAGGTGTATTACATATAATATGAAGAAAATTGTGAGAATAAATTTTATTTCAAAAGCTTATTGATATCAAATTATTTTTAAATGGTCTTATTACTTAGAAAATATGAAGCTATTTGATTATTTCTTTTACTTTCCAGTCTTCATAGTTCTATTTTACCTTTGTTAGGGTTAATCTTAATTGTATTAACTTTTTCCTCACAAATACACATTTATTTAAAATAAAGGAAAAAAAATCACTAGTGGAATGTGAGACATGCATCTGATATATCAATATGAGTGATACCGTGGTTTTTATTTTCTACTTTGGTGTATATTTTAAACTTTGGGATAGAATCCAATACTTATTAACCTTGTCACTTCAGTGTGGCCTCTGTTGTATGGCCCCTTTCAGTTGGCTGAAAGGGGAATGGCATTAAAACCTAAAATCTGGGTACTGTGTGTGCTCCTTGCTATTGAGTTTGCTTCTTAGACTCTCAGATGGCACAGTGCTGGAATAAGCATGTGGTGTATAAAATGTATCAAACTTTAATTCATGATTACATGGATTATTCTGGCTTCCACTCCTTGACACCAACAGTGAGAAACCTGGCTCCTACCAACTGTCATCCATTTACAAAATCGTTCATTTCCAGTGTGCATGTATGGTGGTATCAAAATTATTACCTTATACCCCTGTAGAAAACATCTGTATCAACTAGGTTACAGTAGTTACATACAATTCTTCTGTTTTTAATCTTAGTCTCCACTCATATTCAAAGTTACTGACATCAGTACATTTTCCCTACCCCCTTCAGTGAGGCTATTTCTTAAATTTGTAATATAGGTTACCTTCTAGTTTTCATTCATTCCTGAGATCCCCCAACCTCCTAATTTCATACACCAGGCTCCATTCTGTGCTGTAAAGGTCAAGGGCTTTTGACAAATGTGCAGTGTCATGAGCCACCGTCAACAGTATCATGTAGAATAGAACTACTGGCAGAATTAAAACATCTGCTGTGTTTCACCTATTCAACCCTCACCCAGTCACCCCGTAACCCTGCAACCACTCATCTTTTTAACATCACTATAGTTATGCCTTTTCCATAATGTCATATAATTGGAATTATACTATAGTCTTGAATTCTTTTCAGACTTGTTTCTTTCAATGAGCAACATGCATTTAAGAATGCTTTATGTCTTTTTGTGGTTTGATAGGTTATTTTTATTGTTGAATAATATTCATAGTATGGATATACTACAATGTGTTTATCCATTCACCTATCGTAGGGTATCTTGGTTGCTTCCAATTTTTGGCACTTATGACTAAAGTGGATTTAAACATCCCCAAATAGGCTTTTACGAAGACATAACACAACAATTGGATCATATGGTAAGACTATAGGTAGCTATATAAGAAACTATAAAACTGACTTCCAATATGGCTGTCCCATTATTTTTTTTCCCACCATGACAGGTTAGATGGTAATGAATTCACTGGGCTTGTGTTTGACTGAAAAAGTCTTAGTTTCTTCTTCACTTTTGAACTATTTCACTGGATATAATATATCACACATATATTTCACTCCCCTCTCTTCTTGCTTGCATTGTTTCCCATGAGAAGTTCACTGGAATTCTTATGCTTATTTTCATATAGACAAGGTTTTTTCTTCACCTCTGGCTTCATTCAAAATTTGCTCTTTATCTTTGTTTTTCTGCATTTTGAATATAATATGGCTAGATTTAGGTTTCTTAACATTTATTCTTGAGGTTTTATTGGCTTCTTAATCTATGGTTTTATGACTGCCATTAATTATGGGCTTCTCAGCAATTATTCCTTTAAATATTTCTTGGACACTTCCTCCTTGTCCTAGTCTTCCCATTACATGTATGTTGGACACTTCAAATCTTTTCCACAGTTCTTAGATATTTTTCCCATTCTTTGTTTTCCTTTTGCATTTCAATTTGAAACGTTTCTATAGATGAATCTCCAAACTCCTTTTTCCTTTGCAGATCTAATTACAAATGTCTACCTACAAAGACATTCTTCATTTCTGTCTCAGTCATTTTGCATTTCCTTTTGATTCTTTCTTACAGATTTCTATCTCTTTGCTTTACATTACCCACTTATTGTATATATTTTTTTCTGTTAGGGTCTTTAACATATTAATCATAGTTATTTTAAATTTTCTGTCTTATAATTCCATCCCCTGTGTCATATCAGAGTCTGGTTCTAATCCATAATTTGTCTCTTCAAGCTCTTATTTTGTCCTGCCTCTTACAATACCTTAAATTTTTGTTGAAAGTTAGAATAACACATTAGATAAGAGGAGTCCAGGTAAATAGACTTTTAGTAGAAGATTTTATGTTCATTTAGCTCAGAGCTGGACTGTGTTTAATATTTGCTGTAGAGATAGATGCCCAAGGCCTCAAACTCCTCCACTCTTTTTGTCTCTTCTGTTGACTTAGGGCTTCCTTAGGTATTCCTGTATCTTCTTACACCTCTTTCACTGTAGTTCCCTGTTATATTTGAGTCTTATTGATGAGGCAGTAAGGTGGGAGGAAGAAAAACACTCTATACTCTTATGATGAAATCTCCATTATTCACTGAGCTTTAGCCTTTCAGCTGTGACCTTCAGTGTTAACATTTGATTTCCTTTTCAGGTGGTAAACAAAAGCTAGAGGGCCCTAGTGTGACAGAATATCCTACCTTCAAGTCAAATAATATTCAGGTAGAGTGTGTTTAGCTGGAGAGTCCGTCACTTTATGGAGAATGTTCTGGTAGTATTTCACAAGGATTACTCTCTCCTCAATCCCCCTTAGAGACATAATGAAATTTTTATGGGCCCTTTGCTGAGTAAACCTGGTGGAGAACAGGAGGTAAAACCCACAAAAGTCTGGGGGCCCTCGTAAGACTGCAGTCTTCAGGGGTTTCTCATTCTCAACTTACCCCACAACCACCCTGCAGCATTTTGTCCAAATCACCATTTAAATGTTCCTCCCAGTCTATGGTTCCAAAGCATTCCTCTCCAGGTAAATAGATCTAAGCTGTGACTTTCTAGATGTGCCTATTTTCCTGATCTGGGGATGCGAGTTTACCCTGTTACCTCAATTCTCTCATGTGTCTAAGAAATTCATTGATTTTCAGCGTGTTCAGCCTTTTCTTGTTAGAAGAATGAATGTGAAGACTTTGAGCTCTTTATATAAAGGACTTCAAACTGGGATTCAGATAATCCAAAAATTTGTTAAAATGTTTATTTTTTTAAAATTTAACACTCACTACACTAAATACTAAGGTATATATAATTTCCTTTATTATATAAATGAGAAAAGCAAAGCCTAGTAATTATCATTTTACTTCTCCAAAATGAAATAGTTTGTATAAAGTAGAGCTGGTTAAAACCACTGATTGGACTCTACTGCCCAGTCTCCCAAACATGACAACTACACTGCCTTTGAACACTTGACTCTCAAGCACCTCAAGAGTCATTTTCACTTTTAAGCACTTAAAAGAACAGAATAATGTTATTTAAGATTGCATGCAGTTGCTACACTAGACAATTTTAAAGTTTATTACCCTTCTAAATTGAGTATCCCATGCAATGGGCTGGCACTTTATTCATTTAGCACTGTTGAGGAAGTTTGTTTTGTTATGATTAAGGTACTAATTTACTAATGCTGACAAGGTGGTACACTGTGATTTACAAAATAAATTATGACATTCGCTCTTCCTCATTTGGCATTTTAAAATTGAGTCTCAGTTTTACACATATGGAGAACACAAGTCACAGTGCATATGTCTTTGACACAGAGCTCAGCATAGCAAGAAAAAAAATGCTGTAGCAAGTGCATCTAGAATCTTTCCCAGAATTAAATTAAATAGAAGACTACCATTTTTGTAATATATTGAAAAAATTACATCTGTTCATATAGTCAATGTATTCATTTTGATTCTTATATTTTTGAGTAAGGATAATCTGATTATTATCAGCCACTAATCTAAAGGATGCTTTAAAGTATGACAGTAGAAACTTTCACCCAAACTTTCCAAAATTTAATACATTCAGTATTGTTGAGAATTCAAGTACTTTGTTCTAGTTTTTAACTATTTACTTTTGTTTTGGTAAAAATAAATGTCTCTATAAACTGGTAAACCATCTGCTCTTTCAAATTTAATCCTTCTAACATAGAACATTCCAGTCTCTGTTCAAAGAACTCGCATAGTGTACATTTGGATCTGGTCTTTCTCATAGGTTTAACTAACTTATCATTTTGTCTCCTAAATTCCTTCAAATATTTAAAATAAAAACTGATTATACCCTTTACCTATCCATTTCCTATACATTAGTTTTAGCATTATTTACACCTATGGGTAATGTGGCTATTCAGTTTTTCCAACACTGTTTATTGAAGAGGCTGTCCTTTCTCCATTGTATAGTCTTGGCTCCTTTGTCATAAATAATTGACCATATATTCATGGGTTTATTTCTGGGCTCTCTATTCTGTACCATTATCTATGTTTTTATTTTTCTGCTAATACCATACTATTTTGATAACTATAGCTTTGTAATACAATTTGAAATCAGGGACCGTGATGGCTCCAGCTTTGTTCTTCTTTCTTCAGGTTGGTTTGGTTATTCAGGGTCTTTTATGATTTTAAGGTTATTTGTTCTATTTCTATGAAAAATGCCAATAGAATTTTGATAAGGATTGCCTTAAATATTTTGATTACTTTGAGTACTATGGATATTTTAACAATATAATTCCAGTTCATGAACATGAAATATACTTCCAGATTTATATTTCATTAAGCAACACATGGTAGAAGTGAAAGTACCTAAATCAACAATTATAATCAAAGATTTAAATATCCCTCTCTCAATATTCAGGAGAAAGTCAGTAAGAATGGAGACATGAACCATGCTATCAACCAAATTGTTCTAATTGACATTAATATGTCTCCAATCAAGAACAGAAGAATAAGCATTCTTTTTAAAGTTATACAAAATATTTACTCAGATATACAATATTCTGGACATTAATCAAATATCAATAATTACAAAACGTTTCAAATCATAATATTTTATTTTTAACTACAGTGAAATTAAATTAGAAATCAATAACCAGAAGGTATATGGAAAATCCTCAAATATTTAAAACCAATATAACATACTTCTAAATAATATATGGGTCAAAAAAGAAATAAAGGAAATTACAATAAATGAAAAATAGAACAAAGTTTTAACTGTGTAAAAATGACAAATACATATGAATATTTGTGTGATGCACCTAAAACAGTGCTTAGAGGAAACTTATAGTGCAAAATCCTATATTAGAAAAGAAAAACTATCTAAAGCCAATAACATAGGCTTCCACCTTAAGAAACATGAGAAGATCAAATTAAATCCATAGAAACAAAGAAATAATTAAAATAAGAACATAAATAAATGGAATAGAATATTTTTTTAAAAACTAATACAAAAAAATCAGTGAATCAAAAAGCTGCTACTTAGAGAAAGTTCATGAATTTTATGCTCTCTAGCCAGACTTATGAAGAACAAAAGACACTTTACCAATATCAGGACTGAATGAGGGAAAACTATTAATCCTACAGACTATAAAAGTAATATTAACCAATGTGTACAAAGAAATTCAATAACTTAGCTGAAATGGGCAAATTTCTTGGAAAAAAATAAGTCACCCAACTTCTCCCAAAAGTCATAGGCAATCTGAATAGACCTACAATTTTTAAGAAACTGAATTTGTAGTTAAATATTTCCAGTTAACCACCAGACCCCATGGCTTTACAGCTGAAATCCAGCAAACATTTAAAATGGAAGTAATGCCAAGCATACACACACACCCTCACAAACTGACATACAAAATTGCATATTGATTTGCACAACTATTCATGTGTAACTAAAATTCACATAAGCTTTTAGAGACATGAGGAGAGGATAACAACACACCAAATGTGGGGTTTCTGTCATGTTTTTGGAGCTCATTGTCTCACTTTTTTCCCCGAAATCTCTCTCCTTGTACTTCCTCCTCTCTCTTAAAAGAAATCCAACATGTCTTGTTTGTTGCTGTTGTTTGCTACAAGTGTATACTCATTAGAAGGATTTACTAATAATTCTTGCTGGCTTGATCATACATTTAAAATCTTTACTCTCTTTTCCAATCTAGGTATCAGATTTTTCCTTCAAATAAATGCACTAGTTTCTGTAAGTATTAAAATCTCAACGTCAACTAGAAATCTTACTAAAACTATCAAATCAACAGAGAGAGTGAGGGAAGGAGGAAAGGAAAGGGATTGATGAGAGAGAGAGAGATTTAGAGAAATTGAGATTCAACGTTTTATCCCTATAGCTTTGCATGTCAAATTCATCTGATATGAATTTACATTTTGCACTGCCTTGTCAAAAGATAACAAGAAAATGTACCTTATAAATTATACATAAAATATGTTATTAATATTATTATAATATAATATATTTAAATTTAACTATACTCATCTATTTTAGATTTTAATGTGTTCTTAGTCTTTGTTATTCTTTCTGGGTAGCAATTTAAAAATTTGCATATTCTCAGTTGTTTATGGATTAAAGAATACTCTGTGGATACTGGGGCAAATGAAACTCTCATGTCTATTTATTCAAAACACCCTTCTTTTCTTAATTATACAGGTCACAACTGTCGTATTTCTTCTAAGGTTCTACTCTGCCTGAATACATAAATAATTATAATTGTATATTGTGATAAATGTTAAAACCATAAAAATATGACAGGACTTCCCAAACTATTGAGGCTTATAAAATGAACCCTGGATCAAACTTCCAAAATATAGCAAGGGAGGAACACACCCAAACACATTCTATGAGGCCACCATCACCCTGATACCAAAACCAGACAAAGATGTCACAAAAAAAGAAAACTACAAGCCAATATCACTGATGAACATACATGCAAAAAATCCTCAACAAAATACTAGCAAACAGAATTCAACAGCACATTAAAAGGATCATACACTATGATCAAATGGGGTTTGTCCCTGGAATGCAAGGATTCTTTAATATACACAAATCAATCAGTGTGATACACCATGTTAACAAATTGAAGGGTAAAAACCATATGATAATCTCAATAGATGCAGAAAAAGCTTTCAACAAAATTCAACACCCATTTATGATAAAAACCATCCAGAAAGTAGGCATAGAGGGAACTTACCTCAACATAATAAAGGCCATATATGCAAACCCAAAGCCAACATCATTCTCAGTGAAAAACTGAGAAATACTGAAACCATTTCCACTAAGATCAGGAAAAAGACAAGGTTGCCATTCTCACCACTATTACTCAACATAGTTTTGGAAGTTTTAGCCACCACAATCAGAGAAGAAAAAGAAATAAAAAGAATCCAAATCAGAAAAGAAGGAGTAAAACTGTCACTGTTTGCAGATGACATGATACTATACATAGAAAATCCTAAAGATGCTAGCAGAAAACTACTAGAGCTAATCAATGAATTTGGTAAAGTAGCAGAATACAAAATTGATGAACAGAAATCTCTTGCTTTCCTATAAACTAAAATGAAAAATCTGAAAGAGAAATTAAGGAAACACTCCCATTTACCACTACAACAAAAAGAATAAAATACCTAGGAATAAACCTACCTAAGAAGACAAAAGACCTGTATGCAGAAAACTATAAGACACTGATGAAAGAAATTAAAGACAATACAAACAGATGGAGAGATATACCATGTTCTTGGATTGGAAGAATCAATATTGTGAAAATGACTATACTACCCAAAACAATCTACAGATACAATGCATTCCCTATCAAACTACCAATGGCATTTTTAACATAACTAGTACAAAAAAGTTTACAACTTCTATGGAAACACCCCAAATAGCCAAAGTAATCTTGAGAAAGAAAAATGGAGCTGGAGGAATCAGGCTCCCTGACTTCAGGCTATACTACAAAGCTACAGTAATCAAGACAGTATGGTACTGACACAAAAACAGAAATATAGATCAATGGAACAGGCTAGAAAGCCCAGAGATAAACCTAAACACATATGGTCACCCTATCTTTGATAAAGAGGCAAGAATATACAATGGAGAAAAGACAGCCTCTTCAATAAGTGGTGCTGGGAAAACTGGACAGCTACATGTAAAAGAATAAAATTAGAACACCCCGTAACACCGTGTACAAAAATCAACTCAAAATGGATTAAAGACCAAAATGGAAGGCCAGATACTATAAAACTCTTAGAGGAAAACATAGGCAGAACACTCTAGGACATAAATCACAGAAAGATCCTTTTTGACCCACCTCCCAGAGAAATGGAAATAAAAACAAAAATAAACAAATGAAACTTAAAAGCTTTTGCACAGCAAAGGAAGCCATAAACAAGACCAAAAGACAACCCTCAGAACAGGAGAAAATATTTGCAAATGAAGCAACTGATGAAGGATTACTCTCCAAAATATATAAGCAGCTCATGCAGCTCAATATCCAAAAAACAAACAACCCAATCCAAAAATGGGCAGAAGACCTCAATAGACATTTCTCCAAAGAAGATGTACACATTGCCAACAAACACATGAAAGGAGGCGTAGCATCACTAATCATTAGAGAAATGCAAATCAAAACTACAATGAAGTATCTCCAGTCAGAATGGCCATCATCAAAAATTCTACAAACAATAAATGCTGGAGAGGGTGTGGAGAAAAGGGAACCCTCTTGAACTGTTGGTGGGAATGTAAATTGATACAGCCACTATGGAGAACAGTATGGAGGTTCCTTTAAAAACTAAAAATAGAAATACCATACAACCCAGCAATCCCACTATTGGGCATATACCCTGAGAAAACCGTAATTCAAAAAGAGACATGTACCACAATATTCATTGCAGCTCTATTTACAATATCCAGGACATGGAAGCAACCTAAGTGTCCATTGACAGATGAGTGGATAAAGAAAATGTGGCACATACATACAGTGGAATATTAGCCCTAAAAAGAAATGAAATTGAGTTATTTGTAGTGAGGTGTAGAGACCTAGAGTCTGTCATACAGAGTGAAGTAAGTCAGAAAGAGAAAAACAAATACCGTATGCTAACACATATATATGGAATCTAAAAAAAAAAAAAAAAAGGCTGATGAACCTAGGGGCAGGACAGAACGAAAGACACAGATGTAGAGAATGGACTTGAGGAGACAGATAGGGGGTTGTGTAAGCTGGGACGAAGTGAGAGTGTGGCATTTACATATATACACTACCAAATGTAAAATAGATAGCTAGTGGGAAGCAGCCATATAGCACAGGGAGATCAGCTCAGTGCTTTGTGTCCACCTAGAGGGGTGGGATAGGGAAGGTGGGAGGGGGACACCAGAGTGTGGGGATATGGGTATATATGTATACATATAGCTGATTCACTTTGTTACACAGCAGAAACTAACACAACATTGTAAAGTAATTATACTCCAATAAAGATGTTAAAAAAAAATGAACTCTGGAAATTTTTGTTTTGTAACTCATGGCACCTCAGATGACTAATGCATCAAGTCATTATGCTTAGATCCCTGGAGTCATATATTTAACAAACAAAAATATGTAATCAGCTCTCTAATGTACTGATTTATGTTGTTTGTTTTATCTGATTGTTGTGGTAGTTTAGCATTATCGGACAGTGGACCTTATCTAGTTTTGAATAGATAGTTAAAATTAAAATGAAATTTCTGATTATATAAAGGGGAAAAATGAAACATGATAAAAACACTGAGTATTTCAAATGTAATATCTTCAAGATCTACAGATAATAAAACATGCTGTTATCAGAAATTATAGAGCTTTATAGAACAGATGAATGTTTAAGTGGCCTGAATGGTTTTTCTAGATCAAATTCAGCCTCTTTCCTTTCAAAAGTCAACCTGCTATTGCTTCTTGTTTGTAAAATTAAATTTCTCTTAAATTAGAATTAAAGTTCTCATCATAAGCTGTTAGACTCTGTGAGCTGGGGTCTCTTCTCTTCGCTTTGTAAAATAAAGTTCATGAGAAGTTGTCTCTTCATGGTCTTGTATGGAAACGCCACTCAGGATGGTTGTTATCTTGCTCTCTATACATCCCCTGCCCAACCAGTGCTTGCTTCACCTACACCCTACTCAGATGACTGACCTTCCTACATACTTGCCCCGGGGCCCCAGTTTGGATAGCTTATCAAAGGGGTGGTAAGGGGAGTGTGTCTCTGCTTGTTTCCCTGGTAACTAATGAGCCAACCTGCTGTAAATCCCCCTATAACCAGCAATCTACTCTTCCCCTGGGGAGCAAAGATTGCCACCATGTCCTGCCCACTGACTGCCGCACATGGTGAGGTGTCATTCCAGGACCTTGCTTCAGACATGTAAGCTCCTCAATCCATTGAACAATTGATGTCTCTGTTGCTGACTCTGGGCTCTTTCTTCAGTCTTGAAGCTGGGCAAGCGCAGGCCTTGTAGGCCTGTGGGGTGCAGCCCAACAGGTCTCAATTATATTACATCGTTTTGTATATGTATTTATTTTCTGTAGAAACATTATATGATATTCTTATTTCTTTAGGTCCATGACATATTTATTTTCCTTATTTTGGTTAATTTTAAATAATTTACCATTTGCTCAATGAAATTACTTTATATTAAACTTAATATATTGAAGATTTCATAGATATAACTACTTTGATTGATTATTCTGATTATTGCTATCCATTGGGGTAGTTGCATTTAATGAAATGTGTAATTATTTTCTACTCTTGTTTGCTGAGTTTTTTCATGAACAACTGTTAATTGTCTTTTAATACCATTCCTATATATATTTACATGATCATTTATTTTATCTGCAATTTGTTAATCTCTGTTAATCTATTAATTTTCAACTCATTTCAGTACCTAGAATATAATCAACACTAAATATGTACAAGCTAAATGAAGATTTTAAAGTGTTGAATAATCTCATAGAAAATGTAAGTCAAAATATGTATGAATATTTGGAATTAATTTTTCATGATGAATTTTAATTTAATACAATACTTGGTTTGCTTGCTTTGAGACATGTTTAGCATTTTTACAAAAATATCTATAGTGTAATTTTTTCATTTTCTATTCTCCTTTTACATATACTGTCCTTGCTTGTTTTTACAATTAAATTCATGCAAACTTTGCAAAAGACAGTAGGGGTTAAGAGTGTTTCTTTGAAAGGAAATGTTCTTAACTTCATTAGGTCTTTCCTCCATTTTCAAAGATATATTTTACTATTCTTTTACTGTTTCCTGAAGTTATAGACACACACACACACACATGTGTGCACACACACACACACACACACACACACACACACACACAGGGTAGGGGCAGGAGTGGATAACTTTATTTGGAGATAAAGATAGTTGTTATAATGGTGGTTTGAGAACTTAAGTCCCAAAGGCTGGTTCAGCGTTCTCTCACATTTCAAAGGCAAGCTTGTAAATTAGGCTGCCTTGAAGACAACTTGGGAACATGGCAGATAGGGGGAGGGAATGGGAAGATCAAAAACAGGCGTCTAAAAATGGGCAGCAACACAAAGGTCACTGAGGAATTCTTAGACACAACCAACTTTGACAGTTTGGTTTAAAGAAAAATTCCTAAATTTTATTTTATCACTTTTACCCTTAAATCTGTCTCCCATATCCTTGCTATGTAAACTTCCTCCTACCTCTACCAAAAAAAAATGACAAAAAATAAAACAACAAAAGCACCATCTTGATTCATCTCAGTTTGATAATTATTGAGGGAAGGAAGTCTTTGCCTCAGGCCCAAGGGTATTTTTTTTTTAATAAATTCTCTTTTCAGAATGAGAAACTATAGATGTGCCTAATATTCTTTTTGTATTTCATCAATTTCTGTGATAGTGCATGGTTCTAGGTTAGGAGTTCCCAAGCCATAGTATACTTTGAACACTCAGACTTAAGCAGTAAACTATCCCTGTCCTTGGAAAAAAGGGAGTACCTAACTCAAATCCAATAATGAATCCAAGTAAAGTTGGTAGAGATAAGGCTGCTCAGATCAGGGAAAAAAGAAATAAAAAGGACAACTGAAGTCTTCACACAGTGATCAGATGCTCTTTCTGCCAGCTACATAAACAGGAAATAATAAATGAAGCTTGGTAGACATTCTTTTTGGGGAAAGCTAGGGAGATAATGTGTCCCATGGTTGTACAGATCTGAAAGTGAACACGATGCATTTCCTTCTAAGCTGACAATGCCTTTTATCTCCATTAGCATCAGTAACTCATTGCTTACTTTGGCCAGACCTTTCCCAATTCTGTCTTCAGAATCGTCAGTTACTAAAAAATTTTTATGCATCCATTTTTGTCAGGTGATGCAAAGAATTGGGAACATGGGTTTTGCAAGAACAAAATTCTGTCATTGTGCTTCCACGTGTTCACAAGATACCTCTTTTCCAGAATATCTACTTAGCAGTGTGGGAATTGCTCTTGTACATTCAGCTTTGACAAAGACATATTACCTGAGGGGATAAGGGGACAAAATGGTGTTTCCAGAACCTCTGCAGATTTTTTCCTGGAGTATTATTAGAATATTTCATTTGGGACATATTTCATAATTTTTAGAGGGCATATTTTTATGTCTTGCTTCATAATTTTCAATATAGATATTTATCTCCATTTCCAGCATGTGCAATAATTTGTGGTAGATACAGCATCACGTTTAGTTTTGCATCACTCCAATACTATAAATTTAGTTTTACCCATAGAGAATGCTCAATATTTAGTGATATAGTTACATATTAGATGTAATTTATTTTTACATTGATCTGCATTTTGTAAATTATACTTCACAGAGCTTGAGTTGAACAAAGCTATGTTTTGAGAAATATGACTTTAAACAGATGCACTTTTTATAGTTCTTTCCAAATATATTAATGTCAAGTAAAAATTGTGGACCAGATAAACAGGCAAAGACAACCGTATTCAGATCTATTGCAGTGGGGGTCAAACTAGTGCAGTAGGAGGGAGAGACTGAACTGCGCTCCCCTGAAACAAAAGGACCACTGAAAGATTTGAAGAATAGAGGTGAACAGTGAAAAAGTAATGAATGACATCAAGGGAGGGAGGGAGGGGTTTGTCAGTGTGTTAAGACTTTCTGTCTTTGGTAATTGGCTAATCAATTTAGGCTCCTTGTTTTCTCACAGAGACTGGGAAATAGGAGCCCTGTCTTTATTCAAAGAGAGGGCTTCAAGATTCTTGTGAAAGATATTCCTGCGGTGTAAAACTGGCAAGAGGCTGAGAGAAGATTTAAACCCAAAGGGACAATGGTAAAGTACAAGTTTTCTGAAGTAAATGCTGTAAGAAAAGGGATGTCAAGAGCCTAGAGTCAGGAAGAACACTGTCTTTAGTTAAGCTGAGGGGAACATTACGGCTGTCTTGGTCATTGCATACCTTGTATAGATTCAATTTCAAGCAAGCAATTATTACAGACTAAATGTCTATTTCTTTTTTTTTCTTTCTTTATTATTTATTTAACATCTTTATTGGAGTATAATTGCTTTACAATGGTGTGTTAGTTTCTGCTTTATAACAAAGTGAATCAGCTATACATATACATATATCCCCATATCTCCTCCCTCTTGTGTCTCCCTCCCACCTTCCCTATCCCACCCCTCTAGGTGGTCACAAAGCACCAAGCTGATTTCCCTGTGCTACAAATGTCTATTTCTTAATATAAATATTAGCTCACAGATCTTTTAAGAGGACTAGTACCCCATGGTGGACAATTTGGAAAATGCTGGCATGATTTATATGGTTATTGATAAAATGTTACAGATCCTATGCAAAGGAGATAGTTAATATTTTTCTTCCAGAAATAGTTTTAAAATATAAACCCTAATAATGGTAAAATAAAAATACTCTGAAATAATTTTTATTTTTGTATAACATTAAAACCTACCTATTGTGAAAAATTATTAATTCTTCTCAATAACACTTTTTATAACTTCTATGTTATTTCTCATTTTTCTCATTATTACCTGTGTAACTATACATTTGCATTAAAAATAAAAGCATATATATAGTTGGAACTAAAGAGTGAGAGATAAGGTAGGAAATAAGTACATTGGGAAGAGCACATTACCACATAGTTTATGTGGAAATGAATAAAACAAACATTTATTTCTTAATTCTTACATAGTTTCCAGCAATAATTCAAAAGAAAAATTTCAGTCTTGAGTAGTGGCAAATTCATACATATATTCATACAGAAAAGTACTCGTTACATGCAGTAGACAGGATCTGTGCTCTCATGTGTTAAAAATGAATTTAGTTGCTAGACATGTTTTATAAAGTAAGTTAAAAATATAATTGTATTGAAATTGTAAATATTTTCATTAAGGGCTTTACATATCAATGAAAAAACATGAAAGGAGAATATCTTAAAAATATGACTGGTAGGTCTAAAAGAGAAATATAGTGTATTTTAAGACCCTTTGTTGTCTCTTGAAAATATCTCTCGTACTCAGAACAAATATCTGGTGTTGTAATTGTTAAGATGGAATTTGGATTAATAACAAAGTTTATACTTATTTTAGTCTTCTGTTTAACATGTTTACTATAAAATAATGTGCAAAATGAATTTTAATTAATTACAAATTTTAAGGACATGGGCAATTCAGTGTAGTACAGAACAGAAAACTACTCGGCTCTAATAATTCTCCAATGGCCTTATCTATTCCCTCTTCCAAGTAGGAAATATACTCTAAAACATATTGTTATTGACTGAAGAAAAACACACAACCTAAAAGTTGTGAATTATATTTCATCTGGGGACCTTACTGAGGACTATAACCTGGGAGACAGCCTCTCAGGTAGCTCTTTGGAGGAACCATTCCAAAAAAGTAAGGAGAAGCCAGGTTATATAGGAATTTTTGCTGAAAAAAGGGGAAAAAAGCATGTAGTGGAACATCAAAAAATACTGCTAATCACAGAAAGCAGACATATTAGTGGTTTTCTATGTCTGGGAAGATGCAAGGGTCTGGGTTTATTGAAATTATTCCTTAGGTATGCATCTTAAACTCTCTAGAGCTAGTATCCTGTTTTCTCCACCCTGAATTCCCTTCAGGGCACACCTGTCTGAGGCAGCTCTAGTGGCTGATGGCTTGATGGCCAGTAACATTCGTTGTTTACTGGAATGGCAGGCAACATTCTTTGTCCATAGTGTCATGAATGTATGGTCTAAAAAGCCTTATTAAAATATATTTTCTGAATTGGACTTCAAAATTTTAAGAGCATTAGATTCAATCTCAATTGTCTAGTGATAATATAAGCATGGATAGGAAAATAATTACCAAAATTTATAAGAATGAACTAAAGAAAATTACATGGCAAATTAATTAAATAAAATTGTTGAGGTGATGATTTCCAGGGGAAAAAAGTTTTGAATAGAGAAGTGAGTATAAGAATAAATATAGAAAAAAGGAAATTTTATAAAATTACCAGAAATGTGTCAATATCAGATGATTCAGTAATTCCAGAAAATCAAGGTTCAGATAATCACAGAAAATAGAAGATGACAAATAACTTCACACTACGTACGTATTTTAAGAAAATAATTTTCTAGGATTAAAAGGATAAGCTAGAAAAAAATAGCACAAAATATCTTACACTGACATTACTACACGCAAATCTAATAATGCTTTAAAAGCCTTATATTCTATGAAGCAGAAGGGTAAATTTCTGAATGTAAAATTCAATGTCATAATATGTATTTATTATTCAATCAGTATATTACTCAATAAGTATATTGAAAAAAACTCATGTGAAAAAATCACTTTATAAAATTATTTAAATTTAAATAAAATTATTTAAATTTACATTGAATAAATATATGGAGTAATATGTGCAGAATAATACAGAATAATAAAAAATATCCATGTTTTTTCAATAAAAATATAATGGAAATATGCAATTATCGCACCTAGAAAAACTATAATCCATCATTCAAAATGTATACCTAAGAACAATGTGAAAAACTGAAAGATAATTGAGTGAATAACATAATGAAGTCTGAACCTATTGAGAGATATCACATGTTCCTACATAGGAAATTCAAACCAAACATAAATATGTGGTTAATATTCACCCCTACACACACACACACACAGAGCTACACACACACACACAGACACAGAGCTACACACATACACACACGTGACTTTAACTGTAATAGTTTTATTTCCAAACTTACATTTTGATGGGGGTGGGGAGGCGTTTCAGTTAGTAATACTCTTCCTGATAACTGGTTGGAATTACTAAAACTATAATAAGAGCTCATTGATTCAATATATATATCTAAAACATTGCAATAATAAAATCGTTGTGTAGCTGCACTGATAGTCATTGTATACAATCAATTGTGTACAGTGGTAGATGCATAATTCTAAAGATGAGAAAAAGTAAAAAAATATAGACACTAAATATAAACACTTTGTAATTTTATTTTTGGCATAATTAATTGATTCAAGTCTATTCAGTTTATTCACTATTAACTATTTATTTAGAAAATGATAAGAGTAGAAGAATTGAAATATAATTTGGGGGACAAAAGAACATTGTTACTCTAAAAGTTTTGATTCTTAGAAGTTGTGAATGAGATATTTGAAAAGTTTTCTTAGAACTAAAACTTATTACAATTTACTATCAATCTCATTTTCGGGATTAGCCCTATAAAATGAAGTTTTTAATGGTGTGTATGTGTGGTATTTTATGCATGTTTGTCTAAGTTTCTGTGTATGTAGATATATCTATATATATTTAAATTATTGACACTTAAGACAGCCTTTATAAAACCAAATCAGTGATCTCCTGTTCGCTGTGCTTTTCCTTGATAGTGGAGAGGCCTAGCAGGGATTTAGAAGGTAGTAGAATAATATAGGTAGTGGAAGAAGGTAGTGGAAGAATACAAGTAGGACCTAGCAGGTCCCTCTCTGCAAGGACATTTGAGATGTTTGTGTCAATTGAGCTGTAACTCATAGCTCTTCTCAAGTAGTCCAAATAAGTTGCTCTGGGGCTTCACAAAATTTCCCTCCCCTTGTCATTTCAGGGCCTAGAAGTCATAACAGCTCTCAAGCTACTAACCTCTGGGGTTACAGTCCTATCTCTGAAATACCTATACCCACACTTTTGTACACTACTTATTTTAAATAAACTCTGCTCAACTTTCCTTTTTTTTCAAGTATTCAATCTATGTTTTGTTGGGACCCTAAGCAATGCAGCTACTAATACTAGAAATGGCCTGGAAATAGGACACCTGGGTAGGATTCTGAGCTTGGCATCGAGTCCCTTACTAATTTCTCCCACTGATTCTCCACCTTTCCCTTAATCAAAATCTTTCACCTCAGGGGCAGGGCCCTACAAATATGGAGAGTAGGAAGAAAATTCATGATCCTGGTCCCAAGATAGATCAAATGAGTATCCTGGTTAGAAGTCTTTAGTGAGTAGCCACTGAACTAACACGCATCTCAATAATGTTCCTGAAGTGAGCCTTAAAGAGAAATTGCCCAGCTAGCAAATATTTGACTTGCTTCTCTGATTCTCTACTTTGTGTGATATGAGAAATGATCTGAGTTTAGGATCTACCTGGGATTACGGGGTCTGGTTGGTGGGTTAGCTGGCTTGTCAGAGACCTAAAAAGGACAAAGCTTCAATACTTTTTACAAGAAGTTTTGGGGAAGAGACTGTCAGAGTGGGCATGAAATATAGCTGATTCACTTTGTTATAAAGCAGAAACTAACACACCACTGTAAAGCAATTATTCTCCAATAAAGATGTTAAAAAATCAATTTAAAGTAAATGAACAAAATTTTTCATCCATGTCAGCATAGGCACTAAATAGGCAGGCAAAATTACCTCCCTTGTGGGTATATAAAAACTTCTTCCCTAGCTACCCCATTCTTGATCACTGGGCCTAGACAAAAAATAGCCATAGTGAAAGGCATGAACTCATAAAACTTCTTTTTCCCTCAACAAAGCAAACTGGGCTTTTGTCACAGCTGTATGTTCAACCTATCAACAACAAAGATGAGTCCTGTGCTGTTGATATGACACCATCTCAAGGATAATCATTTCCCTTATTAGCGGCAGGTTGATTGTCTTGGACTGCCTTCTTTGTTTATAGTGTTTCTGTTAGCACTTCAAGTCGTTGGCTGACAAAATTCCTTATTCATTGCCAAATAATCCATGGAAAATATTTTTACCTTTCATAGTCAATATTTTAGGCTCAATGAATTTGGATATTTTAGGACAAATGCTTCAACTAAGAAACATCACTAGAGTTCTGATGAGCTAGAAGTCAAGACTAGTTCATGAATATCCTGGGTTTAGCATGCAGCTGAGATATCAAGCAGCTAGCGGGGTGGCTATTGTAGATGGAATGATTAATCCCTTTTACCGATGTTCTGCTGAGATACAATTGGAACAGGGAGTACTATATTTGGAATATGAAATTTTCTTGGGTTTTTCTTTTAAGTACAACAGTAATTCAGGGAAATGAAAACTAGGGAGATACGATCAACATACCATTAGTAAGCCCTCAGATCCTGAAGCAATAAGTGACTGGCTTTTTCCCCTTATAACTGATGTGCTGATGAAGGGCAGCAGAATAGAACATGGATGGTAGAAGTCAGGGGAGATTACCAGCATAGAGTTGTGACAAGCTTTAAGAGGGGTATGTGACATTTATGTTTTACACCACTGTTAATGATCTGCATCCCCTTATCTATTTATTCATTCATTTATTTAGTTACTTATTTATGTTTGCAACCCTAGAAAGAACACAGTGATGGCTAATATGCTAGGCTTTACACTGGAGTAAGTGTTTGTTTGTTATCCACACTTGTTTGTTATCCACATGTTAATGAGAAGATTTATGATGCTGGATCTATGTGAATTCTTCTCATTGGAAGCACATTATATTTACCTGAACTAAAAACAGAAGTGATGATAAAGGAAAAAGAGTGCTTTTACCAAATATTTTCCATTTGACTTTCCATATCTACTCTTGTCTCATTCCTACTCTCTTCCTGGGAAGAATGATTTCTATGACACATATAGATTTATTCCCATACCTTTTGACTTCACTTCTTGTCAAGCAATGGAAAGTCACTGGGGAGCATTAGAAGAGGTGGGGAGAGAGACACCAGTGTATTGACTTCCCTGGCTTTCCTTCAAAATAAGCATTAAATAATTACTTTATGTACTGATTAATGAAGTAAATAAAAATGTAGGCATATTATAAAATGTTCTTAAGTCATTGATTTTTCTCTAAAAGTCTTTTGGTTAAAAACATTAATATATACTTAAGGAAAACAAACTGTTTATAAATAACCAATAATTTGTAATTTATTTTCATATTTATAATGTTAAAATCCTCCAACCCATCAAAATGTTTACACTATGAATTAAGGAATATTGGTTTAATCATTGATATGCTTTTGGAAAGAGGTTGTAACAGTCAGAAAATTACTTCTGATAAAATTAATTACTTTCAAATCCCTCTCATTATGTTTGTCATCTGATGCATGTTAATCTAAGTACTATTTTAAGAATACGTTAACCCCTTGCTCCAATAGAGGATACTATTAATAATGATTTTGTTGACCTGATTTTGTTCTTTTCCTGATAAATTTCTCTACCTTTCTTGTAAGAAAAATAGAAGTAACTTAGTAAGAAAATGAAAGAAGTACAAGAAATTCATCCTAAAATAGCTTAGACAAGGAGTAAAATATATGGCAAAGTTTATTTAGTTATGAGTTTGTAATATGTGTCTGGGCTTCTGAAACATCTGGCACCAGCAATTGAATGTTACGAATAGTCTACCTTTCAATTTCACTTTTCTTCCTGTGTTAGTTTTACTTTTTTCAGACAAGCTATTTCCATCTGAATTGAACATAGACTTGAGTAGTTCGTAGATGGAATGGCTTTATTGTTTATTCCAGGGATGATCAACTATAGACAGAAGTCCCTAGTAATATAATGGAAAACTACTGTTAAAAATTTCTGGTTGGAACAGAGATGTGGGTTGGAAAGGGAAGTCATTGTCTTTAAAAGGAAAGATGGAAAATTGGTAGGCAGAGTCAGTGGAGATGTTTAACAAAGGATAAAAGTTGGGGAAATACGCTCAGCATATGTTTTTTCCAAAATAAGATATTTTAGGAGAACTGCTCTCCAAATACAATATAAGTTCAAGCACATTGGTGGTGTTTTGCACATGCAGACATTTAGAGCACTGCTTCATTTATAATCTATAAGTGACTTCACAGCATCAATGGTTTTAGGTTTGATTTGGAGAGAGTGGTAAAGAGTGAAGATGGATGCAATGAATTTCTGGTGCAATTCATAAATACACTGGGAAGAGTGATTGTTGTTATCAAAAAATAAATAGATAGGAAATAAAACATCTTATTTTACAGAAGCATGTTTGTCCTTTGCTTTACCAGTGTTGTTACAGTACATTCAGAGAGAAAGGAGTTTGTCTTGAAACCTTCCTCTGACACATTTGTAAGTCCTGTTGATGGGAGAAACATGTTTTGCCTTTCCTCTTTGTAGAATTGAGACTTGATGACAAAACTAATCCACTTATCTATAATTTATAATTTAAAATAATAAATTTCAAGATGTCAGGGGCTAAAGAGAGAATCATTTCTATGATGCAATCATGAGTAGGGTTGAACAACCCAGTTGCATTATAGTTTTGATTTATTTCATTTTGTGGATTGCTCAGTTTGCAACAAAATGCTCAGTCAAGAGATGATCTATCTCTTTTCACTAAAATCCCTATCCTCAAAAATCTGTGATTTTAGGCCCTCACTGTTCCTTAACTTTCTTTTTAGGTTGCTGGTAACAGCTTTCATGTGAAATAAACTGTGACACCAAAAATATGCCATGGTGTTGCTATAGCTTTTTTTTTAGATCACCAGAAAATTATGTTATTTTTATGATCACTGAGTTCCCTTTGTGATCACGTTGTGGGTTTTACAATGTCAAATATTAATCTCATATATAGAATATTATTAAAAGAATTACCAAAAAATTCAATTTCCAAATAGCATATCTTAAGAGATTATATTTTATATATAAATATAGTATCACAGAAATACCCAATACGTACAGAAAAAGTTCATCCAAACAGCAACCCAGAGAGGCTAAAAGCATAAAAAATAAAATCAAATGGAAGAAAGGTAATACAACTGAACACAACTTTATATTTACCATGACATTTGGTACTTAAGAAAAATAATTTTCAATAGAAGATAATAGTTAGAACAATATAGATATACACATATTGGAAGAAACTACCATGATATGTAAAATTTTTACAGAGATTTTGGCTCTTTTACATGACTTTAAATTATTATAACTTTTTATCACGTGTATTCATATCATTTTTGACAACTGTAGTGGTTTGAGCTGAGTTGCAGTTACCAAGCAAAGAACACCGAGGATTGCTAGCAACCACCAGAAGCCTGGAAAAGGCAAAAAAATATCCTCCACTAGAACCTCCGGAGAGAGCATGACCATACTGACAACTAGATTTCTGAATTCTAGCTTCCAGGTGAGACAATAAGTTTCTGTTGTTTTATGCCACAATATTCATTATAATTTTTTAAAGCCACCCTAGGAAACTCATATAATTGTTACTATGAAGCTTGAAAATAAACATTGATAAAATAATTACTTTTGGAAAACATACCACATGTTATTTAAGCAGTGATTAATTTTACTCTGAAAAGTAAACTACAGAGGAAATTGTGAAGGTGTTATCGTTCAAAGAAAAAAATATATATGTGTGTGCTTTGTGAATGTATGCCCGTATATTATGAAAGAGACATGGTAAGTTGGAGGAGGTTGTCAAGAGGATGTGACTGCGAGTTCACCTGTGAGATGAACCCAGGCAATCAGAGGCTCCTCCCCTGTCTTTGGAATGTACACTCTGCCTACCAATTCCACAGTAGGAGTTGTTCCAAGGACATAGCCTGGAAAGAGCATTGTGCTACTGAGACCATGTGGATTGAGTACGTGACTGAACCCAGTTAAGGCCTCTGTATAAACTTTTAGGATCCTGGCAGGTGGACACAGAAATCTACTCCTCTTGTGGCCTCCCAGGACAAGTCTTGCATGTAAGTTCCCTTGCTTATTAAAACTGCCAGCTACCAATATGGAGTGGTCTGCCTCTTTCTTTAGTCTCTCTTAGCGTTCTGTATACAAGGGCCAGTTTCCAAACTAAAGTAAGTGAAATAATTCAAGCACTCAGGTCATGTGCAATAATTTTGCTTTGACTGGCAAAAATGGCCTACTTTTCATATCGGAAAATATAATTGTTCATTCGTTATTTAAATACATAGATATTTGAAGGCCAGTTTTTGCAGGCCAGTTTTTGATATTGTAAGTTTTGATTTTCAGTGCATATTGGGAGAATAATTTATGCATTAATAAATATCTGTGGACTTATACATATATATCTATTGGAATAAGTAAACTGTATTCAAATGAAATAATATAATAAAGGCAGTTGTAGAATATCCCTCTTGCACAAATTAAAAAAAAACAAACAAAAAAAGCAAAACTGCAGACTTCATTAAAGTTCAAATAAAGCCAAGTTTATAAAGCCATCTCTTTCTTTTTTTTTAACATCTTTATTGGAGTATAATTGCTCTACAATGGTGTGTTAGTTTCTGCTTTATAACAGTGAATCAGCCATACATATACATATACATATGTATATACATATATATATATGTATATACATATATCCCCATATCCCCTCCCTCATGCGTCTCCCTCCCACCCTCCCTATCCTACCCTTCTAGGTGGTCACAAAGCACCGAGCTGATCTCCCTGTGCTATGTTCAAGCCATCTCTTAATGCCCCCAATCAAGGACAATAATTTCTTCTTCCTCTACCTTCCAGTAGCATAATTACACTTATTCAAATGGGAATTATTCTCGCCCATTGTTGTTTGCATATAACATACTCAACTACTTAATTATCTCTGCCTCTGAAATTTAACATTCTAAAACCAGTTCATGTCTTCATTAACATTAAATTCACAAAAGCAGACCATATAATCTGTGTTCAGTGTATGTTGTTGATTGAGTGAATACACACCTCCTCAATTTATGATGGGGTTACATCTCAATAAACTCATTGTTAGTTGAAAATATCATTAAGTCGAAAATACATTTAATACACCACCCTACCGAACATCAGAGCTAAGCCTAGCCCACTTTAAACGTACTCAGAATGCTTACATTAGCCTGTGGCTGGGCAAAATCATCTAACACAAAACGTATTTTATAATAAAATGTTGAATAGTTCATGGGATTTATTGAATACTGTACTTAAAGTGAAAAACAGAATGGTTTTAAGAGTACAGAATAGTAGTAAGTGTATTGATTGTTTACCCTCCTTATCCCGTGGTTGAGTGGGAGCTGAGACAAGCTGTCGCTGCCCAGTATCACAAGAGGCTATAGTATTACATATCTCTAGCCCAGGATAAGATCAAAATTCAAAGTATGTTTTCTTCTGAATGCATATTGCTTTTGCACTATCTTAAAGCTGAAAAATTGTAACTCAGGGACCGTATGTAATAACTTCTACAACTGCCCTCTAGAATCAATACATATTCCAAATATTTCTTTTGGCCCATGCCTTATACACTTTATGACTTAACAAAATGAAAGTGATTAATAGTGTGTAATAAGCATTATCAGCATTATTTTAACAATGAATTATTTCTAAGTTTAGTTAAAAGAAGCATGTGAATGTATACATCATAAAATTCACTTTGTGTTTCCCTACTTTGTCACTGATTAGAATTGTGTAATGTATGAAAAGTTACACTTCTTTTACTCCTTGTTTTCTTTCTCAAATGAATAATTATAAAGACTACTTCAATTAAAGTTTGCAACATGCAGAGTCTTGTATAAAATATAACTTGCTATTTACATAAATATCCCTTGTATAATAACCATTACTTGCTATTTGCTACCTCATAAACTAGTCTCGTGCTTTTTCTAGTCTCATGCATTTTGTTTTTTTGCATCAGTTTATGTAGTTTTAGTCTTTTTAAGTATCCAAAGTACGTGTTTAACATAAATGTTGCTCAGCAACATGACTACATTTTTTTTTTTAAACTGCAGTGACAGGAACACAGGGGAGTTTAAAAAGTAAAAATAGGACTTCCCTGGTGGCGCAGTGGTTGAGAGTCCACCTGCTGATGCAGGGGACGTGGGTTCGTGCCCCGGTCCGGGAAGATCCCACATGCTGCCGAGCAGCTGGGCCCGTGAGCCATGGCCACAGAGCCTGCGCGTTCGGAGCCCGTGCTCCGCAAGGGGAGAGGCCACAGCAGTGAGAGGCCCATGTACCGCAAAAAAAAAAAAAAAAAGTAAAAATAAAAAAGAATGCTGATTTTACTTTTTTATAGTTTTCAAACTAATTCCTAGAACTGGTGAGAAATAACATCTGTATTTCTGCATCCTGAACTTACAAAAGTCAAATATGAATTATAAGTATGTTTAATATTCAAAATAATTTGAACTCAGATTAGCAAGAATATTTGGGTTTTTTTGCGGTACGCGGGCCTCTCACTGTTGTGGCCTCTCCCGTTGCTGAGCACAGGCTCCGGACGTGCAAGCTCAGCGGTCATGGCTCACGGGCCCAGCCGCTCCGCGTCATGTGGGATTTTCCCGGACCGGGGCACGAACTCATGTCCCCTGAATAGGCAGACGGACTCTCAACCACTGCGCCACCAGGGAAGCCCTAGCAAGAATATTTGAATCTACCTCTTCTTGCCTTTTGCTTATGTGTATTTTAATGATAATGGGAGTTTTGTAGAATTAGATGTAATAGGAAGATATCTTAAGATTCTTTATAAAAATTTTCATTTTGCCGTCTAATTTGGACAAGCAGATTTCCTGACTCCAATGGCATTGTGAAAGTAGTGTGGCTAATCAGAGTTATCACTTGCAAAGGAAAGATCAATGTTTGCACATTTTATCTTGGAAAAGTATGAGCAAAAATGAGGGAGGGAAGGGCTGGTGGGGATTACCCTGGTACCAGTAGTATGTAATATGTTTATTGTAAGCATTAAATAAGAATAACTTATACATCTAATAGATATTAAGGAAATTCTGTGTTAACAATAAGCATTATACAGATCAAGACATTTGACTTCATGGTAATGTAGAAATTTGATAAAAAAAACAATAAGACTATTTCTTCTAATTCAGCAATCCATACATTAATTCATAACATTTTAATGCCTTTGCCATTATTAAATGCAATGGGTATACAGAGCGTTAGAATGAAGTGTTTACTGGGATGTAAAACGATATATCAGGCTTTCTTCTAAAGGTTAGGGTGTACTTTCTAAATCAAAATTACTACTCTTGTATGTAATCATTTTTATGTACATGTAACTCGGTGTTAACAGAAAAATTCAAGTTTCAAGGAGTTTTTCAAGCCAGTATGCACAAACATAGTAAAACATATTTTGCATATATGATTGTTAAACTCCTACCCAAGGAATTATTAATGCATCCTTAGCAGCTGCTACTATTTTTTTTTTGAGGAAAGTGAGAATAAGATTTGACATGTTGAAAGTCACATGATTCAGTCCAATAAAGTTGATTAAGGCATGAAAGTGAGTCACTAATACCGAAATAGTAGATTATTAAAACAGATATGAATATGTATGTTGAAATGCTAAATCTATTTTCAAGATTTCAAAGACTTAAAATATCCTGAAAGCTGTCAATATAAAGGCTTTTTACAATAGTAAAAATCCACTTAATAAGGTATTTTATAATGTTGACTATTTTATTTCCACACAGCTTTTCACTGTGATTCAAAAATATTATATTACTTTAAAAACATTATATCACTTAAGTATTGTATTTGAACATTGTTTAAACATTGTAAAAAACTAAATAAGTATTAAAACATTCAGTGTTAACTATTTTAACCTAACTTTTAAAATTCAAAATATATAAAAATGAACCTCAGTGTTTTATTTCTAAAGCCCAAATATTTGATTTGAAGTTATATTATTCTTTAATTATAAGTAAAATATTTTGATTCCCAATTATCTTCTTAAACTGGGTATTAGAAATATATAAATCTGTAGTATTTGTGATATTAGCCATAAAATGTGTATATCATCTGAAATATATGCAAATATTTTAAATTTTGAGCAATTCATTTAACATGTAAAAATGTTTACATTACAGTGTTTACATTGCATAATTTAAAAATTATTTAGCCTTATTTTCAATTCAGAATTATTTTATATACTACAAATATTTTATATGATTAATGTACTTTTCACTTGCCTGTTACATTGAGTAACAAAATTAATGGCTTTCACTGAAAAGGTTTAATATATTAGCCACTTTAAAATTTCCTTTTGAAACATTTTTCTTAGTGTTTTTCCTTTTGTATATCTCATGGGAAGAGTATATCATACTTTCTGCTTTCTTGGTCCCTGGTTACTGATCATTACTAAAGAAAATTACAAATATTTGCTGACTGATTCCACTATTACAGTTTTCCTAACTCAGGCATCCCTTCTCAGGCATCCCTTCTCTTGTTCTGGGTGTCTAATGTGAAAGAAAAAAATTGCCACAGAACATAGTGCTTAAATCATTGACTACTTACAGCTGGACAGTTCCCTCTCAGGATCTCTCATACACTTACAGTCAAAAGCCACCTGAAAGTACAATTCAGTCTGATACACAAGATCCCTTCTTCATTCAAATATCTGGTGCATGCACTGGCCTGGTGTAACAGTTGCAGCTGACCAGAAACTACTCTCATTCCCATTCATTCTCTCTCTCTCTTCCTCTCCCCCTACCTCTTCTCCCCTCCCTCACCTCTTCTTCCCTCTTCACAACTTCTCCAGGTTACTAACATTCATTCTGAAACTTTGTTTCTTCTGCTGGTATTTTTGAGATTGATAAAAAAGTACTGACAGTTATTTCTAATAGTCATCCAGTCAACAGTGATGAGAAGACCTCATGAAAGATATCATTTGTTCTAAACACATACTTTGTTTAAATAAATATGCATATATTCCTTATATGCAACTTTATTAAGACAAAATTGTAGTATGTCATTCAATATTGTGTATACCCATCCACCATTCTATATTTTTTTCTTCCTTCCATTGTTCATTTCTTCCCTACCTTCCTTCCTATCTTTGTTGTATGTTTACTATTTTTTTCTGTTTGATATATATTTCTATATATTAAATTCTTGAAACAATATTTTTCAATTTAACATTTAATATTCAGTTTTGTAATAATCTAATGTAATAATCTTAAAGTCCTTATTTACATGTCAAATAATTTCTAATGATTTGTAATAAATATCTTACCACTTCAAACATCAGCAATATGATTTAATACTTCTTACTTTCCCACTTTTTCCATCTTTTTTATCCTTCCTAATTTTTTTCCTTCTTTTTTTACATGCCCATTACAATGACAGTTAAAAATATTTATAAAGTATTCAACATTTGGGCTAGAGTTTAAGTAATTCACTCTGAAGGGGATGACACATCGATCAATAGGTAACACAAATGAATCTGGTAAGGCTAAATTTTACCATATATACATGTATATATAAACATGTGTATATACGTATATATATATGTGCATATATATGTATACATTCGTCTGTATATATATATAATTTTGTCTTTAATAACAGTGAAACTGTCACCATAATCTATGCCATAAACATATCTATCACCTCCAAAAGTTTTCTTCAGCTCTCTTTATTACATTGTGTGTGTGTGTGTGACAATAACACATAACATAAGATCTACCTCTTGGCAAATTTTTAAGTATACAGTACAGTATTTTTACTGTACTATGCTGGAAGTTGGTTTTTAGGACCAATTCATCTTCAGCCAAAACTTTGTATCCTTTGACTAATACCTCACCGATTTCTCTTTTTCTCCAGCTCCTAGCTACCACAATTCCACTTTTTGCTTCTATGAGTTTGACTATTTTAGATTCCTTATGTAAGTGGTACTATGTATAGTATATGCCCTTCTGTGTCTGGCTTGTTTCACTTAGCATAATGCCCTCCAGGTTCATCCATATCATTGTAAATGGCAGGATTTCCTTCTTTTTTTAAGACAGTAATATTCCATTTTATGTATATACTTTTTATCCATTAATTCAAAGATAGACGTTTAGGTTTCTTCCATGCCTTGGCTATTGTATATAATGCAGCAATGAACAGATATTTCATTGTACAGATATTTCTGTACAGATTTTTCTTCAAGGTAATGATTTTGTTTTCTTCAGATATATATTTAGAAATGGGGTTACTGGATAATATAATAGTTCTCTTTTTAATTTTTGAGGAAATGCCATACATTTTTCTGTTATGGCTATACCAAGTTGCATCTCCATGAACAATGTCCAAGGATATCTTTTGTTCACATCCTTGCCATTGTATGTTATCTTTTGATTTTTTGATAATAGTCATTCTAACATGCATGAAGTGGTATCTCATTGTGGTTTTAATTTATTTTTCCCTGATAATTATTAACATTAAGCACCTTTTCATAGACCTGTTGGCCATTTCTATGTCTTCATTGGAGAAATGCTTATTCAGTTGCTGTGCCCATTTTTTTTCCTGTTGAGTTGTAGGAGTTCCTTATATATTTTGGATATTAACCTCTTATCAGATATATGGATTTCAAATATTTTCTCCCATTCTGTAGGTTGCCTTTTAAATTTGTTGCTTGTTTCTTTTGCTATCCAGAATCTTTTTGGTTTGTGTAATCTTACTTGCCTATTTTTGTCTTTGTTGCCTGTGCTTTTGGTATCATATCCAAGAAATCATAGCCTAGGCCACGTCAAGAAGCTTTTCCCCTATACTTTGAGTATTTTTATGGTTTGAAGTCTCACATTTAAGTCTTTAATCCCTTTTGAGTTAATTTTTATATATTGTGTAAGATAAGGATTTAATTTTACTCTTTTACATATGGGTATTCAGTTTATTAGTATCATTTATTAAAGAGATTATCCTTTCCCTATTATGTACTCTTGGAATCCTTGCCAAGGATCAGTTGATATATGTGGTTTCTTTCCTACCTCTATATTTTGTTCCATTGGTCAACATATTTGTTTTTATGCTAGCACCATACTATTTTTTTAATTACTGTAAATTTGTAATATATTTTCACATAAAAAAATGTGACACTTCCAGCTTTGTTCTTCTTGCTCAAAACTGCATTTTGATATTCTGGGTTTCTTGTAGTTCCATATGAATTTTATTATTTTTTTCTATTTCTGTAAAAACTACCATTGAGATTTTGCTAGAGATTGCGTTGAATCTATACATAGATTTGCATAGTATGGACACTGCAACAATATTAATTCTGTCAATATATGAACATGGGATGGTCTTCCATTTATTAGTATTTGTTTTAATTTCCTTCATCAGTGTTTTACACTGTTCAGTGTACAAGTTTTTCACCTCCTTGGTTATTCCTCAGTATTTTATCCAATTGTGAATGGATTTTTTCTTTTTAAGTTTTTAAGGATAGTTTTTGTTAGTATATAAAAATGCAACTAATTTTTGTATATTAATATAGTATCCTGCAATTTTACTGAATTTGCTTATTAGCTCTAACATATATAGTGTGTGTGTGTGTGTGTGTGTGTGTTGTGTGTGTTTGTTTGGAACCTGTAGGATTTTCTACTTATAATCTTATACCATCCACAAACAGAGATAATTGTTCTTCTTCCTTATTGAAGTGGGTGACTTTTAGTCATCTTTCTTGCCTAATTGCTGTAGTTAGCACTTTAAGTATTATGTTGAATAGAAATCATGAGAGTGGGCATCCTTGTCTTATTCCTGATCTTAGACAAAGAGCTTTCAGCTTTTTATTACCTTTGAGTATGATGTTAGCTTGTCATATATGGTCTTTATTATGTTGAGGTACATTCCTTCTATACCTACTTTGTTAAGAATTTTATTATGAAAGGATATTGAATTTATCTAATCAATAAATTCTTATTTAAAAATAGCAAAAATATCAATGGATCCTTTTTCTGTATCTATTGAGATGATTGTGTGATTTTTATTCTTAAGTACATTAATGTAGTATATCACACTGTTTTATTTGCATATGTTGAACCATCATTGCATTCCAGGGATGACACCTGGCCATGGCCTATGCTCCATTTAATGTGCTGTTGAATTCATTTCCATTTTGCTAATATTTTGTTGACAATTTTTCATCCACGTTCATCAGTGATATTGATTTGTAATTTTGGTGTCTTAAGGTAGTTTTGGTATCAGAGTGATGCTAGCCTCCTAAAAATTTAGAAGTGTTTCTTCTGCTTTTTTAGAAAAGTTTAAGGAGAACTGGTATTAATTATTCTTTAAATGTTTGTTAGAATTGACTTGTGAGGCCATCTGGTCCTGGGCTTTTCTCTGTGGGGAGGTATTGGATTACTAATTCAATCTCTTTATTCATTATTGGTCTGTTCCAGCCTTCTATTTCTTCTTCAAACAGTGTTGGTAGGTTGTATGTTTCTAGGAATTTCTTAATTCGTTCCAGGTTGTCCAATTTGTTGGCATATAATTGTTTATAATAATTTTTTTTACAATTTTTAAATTTCCAGTTACATCAGCTGTTATATCTCTTCTTCCATTTCTTTTTTGTTATTTTTTGGGTCTTCTTTTTGCTTTTCTTAGTCTAGCTAATGCTTTATCAATTTTGCTTATCTTTTCAAATAACCAATTTGATTATAATGTATCTTGATGTAGATTTCATTTGATTTACCATATATTGATTACTTTGGCTTTCATGAATCTGGTCGTTCATTTCCCTCCTTTGATTTGTGAAGTTTTCCACCATTTTTTCTTAAAATAAGCTTTCTGTTCCTTTCTCCTCCCCTTCTGGGACTACCAAAATGAATACATTCGTCCATTCAATGGTTAACCATAGTTCTGTAGATGTCCTTCACTCTTTTTCATTCTTTTATCTTTTTGTTCCTCTGGCTGGATAATTTCAGACGACCTGTATTTGAGTTCACTGATTATTCTGCCTTATAAAGTCTGCTGTTAAAGCTTCTATCAAATTTTTTTAGTTCAGTCGTTGTATTCTTCAGCTCCAGAATTTCTGTTTGGTTCTCTCATCTTATCTATGTGTTGTTTTCCAGATTATGTTTACATGTCCACATGTGTTCTCTTGTACCTCACTGAGCTTCTTTAATATGATTATTTTAAACTTTTGACAGGCAATTATTAGATCTCCGTTTCTTTAGGATCGGTTACTGGAGCTCTATTTTGTTTCTTCAGTAGTTTCATGTTTCCCTGATACTTTATAATCCTTGCAGTCTTGCACTCGTGTCTGTGTGTTTCATGAAGTATTCACATTTCTAGTCTTTACAGACTGACTTCAGCAGGGAAAGTCTTTCACCAGTAGGCCTGGTTAGAGATTCTGGACAGGCCTGTTTCCTAGGTCTGCTGGCAGGTGACCTAGTACTGGGGTCTGCAGACAGGAGGACTTGGTGCTGGGTAACTTGGCCTGTTACTGAAGGTATTATTATATTTTAATTATGATTCTTGCTTAGGAAAATGGGTTATCTAAAATTTTCCTTTGAAAATTTATTAAAATTTCTACTTTAAACACAGTCTAATAAAGATTTATCTGCAAAGATTCCTAGAACTTTAATTGTACAGAATTTTTGTGTACTATAAATCAGTATAACTTTACTATGAGTCTTAAAAATTTCAAGTTTAGTTGTAAAATATATCTCTTAATTTAAAAGAAAAAGCATGTATATTAACATTACTTCTACTGAAAAATATATTCCAAAGAATCTAAGATGTAAAGAAATAAATTTTCTCTAAGTAGAAGTTCATGTACAGAAAATTCTATCTCATCCTATGAGTTTGCATGCTTCTATATTATGTCTGAACAAAATGCAATGCTACATGTTGCATTGCTGTGATATTTTCATTTGAATCATATAATTAAATATAATAAAATATATATTTTCAAATTCAGACAACTTCTAAGTAGTTCTTTAAGAACAAAATGAAAAAGGTTTTCAAGTGAAGTAATTTATTTACATATGATAAATTATTACATTCAGAGGTGATAATTATTATTTCTTATAGTTTAGTGTGCTAGAGCATATTTGATTTGTGATGTTTGATTTCATGGGTTTTAATGTGCTAATTATTTGCTTTACTATTCAATTGGAAACATTAAGCAATATTAAAGTTATCCTATATAAAATGTAGTTATTTTATAGAAGAAAGAATATTTAAGAATTATAATGTGATTAAGAACTGGGACAGGAATCAAAAATTGCAGCAGTTAGTGCTAAAAAGACATTTGTTCTCTTAACAGTGCAGAGGTCATTTTTAGAGAGCAAATAAACAGGCACAGCAGGAGATACCTACAAAGACACAATATCTGGAAATCAGATTGATGTAGGCTACTCTTGATCACCTGCAGGCACCCAATTATCTAGAATTACTATCCCAATTAAACACCTGTCTTTACAGATGCCTGTTACTAGGCTCGATTTGATAAGATGGGAAAATCCCAATTAAGAAATCTTCCTAATTAAGTATACTTTGTGTAGAGCAGCCTGATTGCTCCAAAAATATCTTTCTTTCTGTTCTACTTCAATAGCATTTTTATCCATTACTTATCATATTTTTCCACTTAAGTAATTATGTAATATTTTTATTATAAATATTTTATCACAGTAAAGAAAAAAAAAAAAAAAAACACTGGGCAGAAATTGTCCAAGTATGGCAAAATTCTTTTCTCTTACTAAATGCAGTATATATAAGCTAAATGCAGTATATATAAAATTTTATTTTCTAGTAATATTTGTTGTAATTTATTTTGGATTTTCTATACAATACTTGAATTTGCATTTACATTTTAAATCTCTTAAAAATCATAGGTAGCCATCATATTTTGTGTAACTTCTGTGAAGCTAATGCAATATTGTTCATCTGGTACGATTTATTCTTGTTCTATTTTACAACTCATTAAATCTGGTTAAATAAAATGGTTAAAATGAGATTTTCAAATTAAAATCCACAGAGTTCTAATTATTCAGAAGTTCTAATTATTCACGCATTGCTAACTAGAATGAAACGTGTCATTGGGAGGGAATGAAATTGTACAAAGCCTTGTCTCCAAGCTTCTCACATTTATTGTATCAATAGAAACATAATTATTATTTGACTTATTTTAATGAGTTTTAGAAGAAAAGTTCAGAAGAAGCGAGTGTAAGTATATTATGTATTTAGTGTTACAAAACAAATCTCAAAATGAGTTGGCTTAAAACACCAAGAATCATGTATTCTCTTATACAGTCTCTGTGGGTATGGAGTTTCAGTGTTGGTTGATTGGGAGGTTCTGGCTAGGGGGTCACCACAAGATTGTAGTAGGTATCAACTGGACTTCAGTCTTCTTACATCATACATACATTTGTAGAATTAATTTCCACAGAAGTCATACAAAAGTAACTTCATCTACATGGGAAGTTGGTGCTGGTGGTTGTCTAGGAGCCTTACTTCTATATGTGGACCTCTTTATGCGGCTAATTGAGTGTCTCAGCATAGAAAATAGCAAACATCAGAGCAAGAGATTCAAGCAACCAAACTGGAAGTTGTAACACTTGAATGACCTAAACTCAATATTTCACTGGTCATGCAGGGACAGTCAGCCCTGGTGCAGAGTAGGAGAAAACTACATAATATTGTCACTAGGAGGCAATCGTTATTGTGACCATCATGGACGTAAATAGCTTAGTGCTCGCTAGCCCAAATTCTTTGGCCAAATTTTCAAGGTTCAACTTTCAATTCTGCTGTTAACTATGTGGCTTTAGGTAACATACTTAACCTTTATCTTCCAATTTTGCCACACTTAAAGTAGATATAACTGTATTATTTATACTTCATAATATTTATGAAAATTTAATAAGTGAATATTTGAAAAGTATTTTCAAAAGAGACTGAGAAAAGAGTGAGTTTTCTATATATGCTTGCTACTTCTATTTTTATTTTTACAGTGATATCAGGAGAAAGCAATTTTATGTGCTTTTTAGAGGCTAAAGCATAAAACTTCTCTGGAATCTCACATTTGTATACTGTTGGCCATCAACATAATTGTTTATTGAGTGTAAATGAGCTAGCAAATACATTTTCTATGATTAATAAAAGAAAAAAATAGTGAAATAAATGATCTGATGAAGGGACACATTTTTATGGAGGGATAATCAAAGAATAATGAAAATTAAAACTCACAATATTATCCCTACTTTACCAATCTTGTATATTTGGCAAGAAATAACAAAGACTGTATTTAGGAAAATAATTATGTTATACAATCAATATGATATTTTTCATCACCAACTTATTCATCACCACCCTTGGAGTTCAACATATACTACATATCAGAAAACAATTCTATGAATCAGTTAATATAGTCAAACAGGTCTGAGAATAATTGAAAATATAAAATCAAAATTTAAAAATAAACCAAAATCAAAGCACAAGACTATGGTTAAGTTTAACACTCAGTTTTGAATTTGAGGTGAGGAGAGTGGGGATGGCAGAATTGGAAATAATTTCTTGCTCATGCCTGAGATCATTTTCTGACAAAATGAAAATAGGCTACAAACTAAAAATAGTCTCTATCGTTTATGCCAAGTGTACATGCCTGCCAAGAATAACAACATTAAATATTTCTTGAAATAGGACTCACTGTCATCACTCTCCTTTGCTATTAATCTTAATTCGCTGATGAATTGGCTTAGCAAGAGCCATATATTTTCATAAATTTGATTAGCAATAGGAAAAATTTAGAAAAATGTTTAACAAGCCAAATATAAAACTGTAACTCATAAAAATATATGGGAGTATTTAAAACAGAAATACTGAATGAGAGTAAAATTTGCATTCATTTGCAATTCATAAATTGGTAGTACCAATGAGTCCAGTAAAACTGAATTTCTTGTTCCAACCGTAATCAGCTATCTTTTTACATCAACAGATTTTGTATCTTAACATCCATCACAGAATGAAGAAACTCCTTTACCCCTTTTTCTGAATTATATTCACCTTCTGTAAATTATATCATTTACTGATAAAATGATTGCAAGTGTACCAAGTACTTTGTTCAAATAATTAAAAGAAACCCAGAGGAACAACAGTGAAAACGACAACACATGTACACACATGCACACATATACACAATCCACTTATCTGTACTTCCTCCTTGTTTATAGACTGGTCAATGCTTAAGACTTAGCTGACTATATAAAAAGTGGCTTAGGTACCACGTTCTTCCAAAGACACATTATAGCCACACTCACATTAATTTGCCTTTTCCTCTTTTCCTATTTTCTTCAACTTCCCCACCATCCCTGAGTATTTTGCAACATGCAACTAGGTTTTCAGTAACTTAAGGTTTGTGTTTTCTAATATGTAAGCACAGGTCTTCATTCACAGAAGTTAGTCAATAAGTAGTTATAGAATGGATAGATGTTGGGTTTGATAAAATAATGACTCCATTAACACTGCCATCTGGAATCAAGAAGTATAGTGCATAATCTGCACTGATGAATAAATTAATACATATAAAGTTTAATACATCTTTTCAATAGTGCTTCTTCTTCTGAAAATATATTTTAATGGAAAAACTGTCATGCCCTATCACTTATAAAAATTCATTTTTTCCTGTCATTCAATTGGTTTTAATTTAATTAGATCATAAAATATTATAATAAAAACACTATGGAATAAGATAAAAATAAAACGGAAATAATTATTCAGTGAAGAATACTTCTTTTTTCAAAAGTATTTACAAAAATATCACATTGATAAGATGCAACAGTTAATGTCATATTACATATGCTTAATGATAACTGAAATAAAATGTTAGAATATATAGCTGTGTTCTGGATTATAACAAAATTTCATAGAGCATAAGTCACTATGTATTGCTTTAACTGCTAGATTATTGGGAATCAAGGTGTTATCTCAAATTTAATCAAGTCGTTTAAAAATATATCATGTATTCTTATTTTGGCTCACAATCAACATTTTATTACATGTCACGAAGCAAATCAGCAGAATATATCTCACAAAACAATCTTATGCTGTGATCACTGTTTATCAAAGAAGTAACACAGACTTTTGCTTTATGCTGAACACTCCTGCTTCCGTATGTATGTTACATACATATAATATATATGTGCATATGTATGTATATGATATTTATAAACATATGTATATAAATATGTATAATATAAAATAGTTTAAATGGCATAGATTACATTTCTCATGTTCCTGGTACTGATAAAATATAAGTGAATTAAACATGCATCAGAAGCAATGATCCTTGTCATGAAATATTACACAGTAAAATTGGAAAAAAATAGAAAATAGGAATATATTTAAAGATTTTCAAAGTTAGCAGAGTACTTAGTAGTTATTTAGCTATGGCAATCCCTTGGTTAGATTTATACCTCAAATAGGAATATTTTTTGAAATTTATTGAATGTTGAATTCTGACTTTCTGATCAAGATTTCCAATTTACATGTCAATGTGGTTATAAATAATTGATTTTTTTAATATACAATAGCTTAAAGGGAATTCCAGTTGAAATATTATAAAGGTAGGAATTAAAATATGCAGGAACAAATTAATAATGATGTAAAGCATCAAATGAAAGAAGTAACTCTTACCATGACAAAAATGCAAAGAAGTGTTTGAGTCCAGAAACTAATTACAAAATAAAGGAGTCCCTGATGAAAAGAGTGGAAAAGAAATAGTTTGAGCATAAGCCTAAAATGAAATATTATATAAAAACATACACCTAGGTATGTGTTGCTAACTTTTCTGAATACCAATTATAAACCCATGAAAACCAAAAAACATTCCAGATTTCAAGAACAGGTCAATACCAATGGAAACATAACCAAACAGGCATTATATTTTTTTCTTATACATTATAAGCTAGAAAAGGGAAGACTATTTTTTGAAAGGTTGTATCAAATTCTTTTTACCCAGTAATAGGCTATCTATAGTAGGAAAAAGTACAGTATACCACCATCACTCATGAATCAGCAAAATCAAAACTTGCTGGATGTTAAAAATTTCAAAGATACAACATATATTTGAGAGAAATACTTATATAATTGATAAGCTCCATGAAAATCATATTGGAACTATATAATAATTATATTCAGCACTTATTATGTATATTTTACCAAGCACTGTTCTGTCTTTTGCATATAATATGTATTTCATTTCTTACAAGAATTATATGGACAAAATAGTATTACTAATTTCCAAATGAGGATAACAAAGTTTAAGAAATTAAATATCTATGTAGGACACAGGAACACAGGATATAATATAGTTTTTAAGCCATTCACTTTGCCTTTAGAGGCTGAGACTTTCACCACAGTTCAATAAAGTCTGCCAACATTCAAACAGACATGCCAATGTAGATTGCATTGAGAAAAAATAGGAGTAGTCAATGAATCTAGGAATATTTTTATTGATAATCTAATCATGATAAAGTATCTTACAGTCTAATATAAGAAAATAACTATTTTCTTACATTAAATAGATGTATAATAAGGGAGAGGAAGGAAAAAGAAACTATAGCCTGGCACCATAGTTATTAAATAAAACTATTGAATTTTATTTGCAAATTAAGTATGAATGTTATAAGAATAAAACCATAAACAAGCATCTTGGTAGATAAAGGTACACATTGATATTTAAGTATAAGTAATATATACATAAACTTTTAAAGGTAGGCATTAATTAAATAAATATAATAGATGCACAAAGCAAATAACTGCCATTAAAAAAATCAGTTGGTCATCCCAGTTAGGACAAATAAGTTGAATCACTTTAGTAAAAATAGAGAGAACATATTGTGCCAGTCATTGTTCTAAGCATTTTACATGCATTAAACTACTAGAGATCCACAATCAATTCATAAGTTGATTCTATTGTTATATCTGCCTTGCGAATGGGTCAACTGAGGCCAATAAAGGTTATGTAGTCTGCCCATCTTGAGAGAAAATGAATCATAAATCCACTTCTTTAGTGAGCATTCCTAATGCCTCTCAATTAGTAGACAAATATTTTAGAAATGTATTGTTTTAAACAACTGCATTCAAATAAATATCTTCATGAAACAAAGAAAAGCACCAACTTTAAAAGTTATTCATATTTTGATTAAACTAAAATTGAAAACATTCAGTTATTAAAAGATACCATTCCCCATCTTATAATATATAAGAAATGGAGACGCTGTATACTCAGTAGAAGTTCAAAGCCAAGAATATTCATTCCAGGGCTAAGCTTAAGAAAGGGAAAATGAAGTCAAAAAGTACAAAAAGAGGAAAGGATGTGCATAGCAAGTGGGAACCTATTTTACAGGGAGAAACTGACAGCTTCAATCTGCTGTGTATTCCAGGAAGGCTATTTGTAAGTGACATAATACATAGCAACTAAATCCAGGATTGCCCCCCCACTGAACAAAAAGTTCTTCGAACTGGCACAAAAATGGGAATAAGAAGGGTGGCTATTACCCTTCTATTAGATATGTCTCTTTATGTCAGCCTAGTTCCTCTAAACATAACTAACACAATTTGGAATTTCTCCTTAACTGAAATTAACTTTAATACTATAAAAATTCCAAAAACCTCAAGGATGTTTAATTCAAGGGGAAAAAAACCTTTGCATATGACTAAACACTTTCTGTACAGAGAAAGAAGCAGCACAAGACAGATGAGAAATTTATGGATTCACCATTGTCAAAAGCCAAAGCTCTTCCTTAGCTCCAGGAATATCTTTGTACTTTATTCTGGACCAAAAACAAACAGACAAACAAAAAGACCCCCCAAAAACTAAAAACCAAACTAGCAAACAAACAAAATGAGCTCATCTTGACAAGTGGTATTTCCCATTTCTTACAAATATTGATGCAAAAGAGATAGCTGCTTCAGCTTAGGATGTAGAAATTCTCAATGGAGATTACTTAATGGGTCCTGGATATTCTTCTGGAGTAATAAAAAAGTTTTGAAACTAGAGATACATGGTGATTGTATAACACTGTGAATGTGCTACATGCCACTGAATTGTCCACTTTAAGTTGGTTCATGGTATGTTATGTGAATTTCATCTCAGTTAAAAAATCCAAGGTGGTAAAAAAAAGAGAGTAAGTGGTTACCATTTCATTCCCCTTAAAATTTCAGTGATAAACAGTAAAATATGAATATGTATGATTTTGTTTAAATGAATATGCTTTATAAAATATATCATCTTTAACAGAGAAATACACAATTCCTTATTATCCTTGCTTGAGAAGTCAACCCAGTCATTTTGCCCTATCCAGTATTTTGAATAAGAGGTATTATTCTTTCAAAAATCTAATCTATGAGGTCAAAAGTGGAAAAGAAAATACACTCTAATAAAAAATGCCTTTCTATTTCTGCTTCTGAGACTCTTTAATCATTCCATGTGTATTGTTGCTGGACTTAACAATCATCTTTTGTGGGCAAAACAGCTCTAATTAGCTCCATGTCAAGCACTGAGCTGACAGGCAAATATTCTAAAAAGGGTTCTAAATCAGCACTAATTTAAATCACCTCTACTATCAAAGGCTTTCTTTTGCAGATCTGGAAAGTTTATATAAGTTTTCCTACTGGACTATTTAAATGAAAATCTTTCTTCTGGACAGTGTATGCTAAGACTACTAGCAGACAGGAGCAAATAGTACATTGAAGGTTTTGCAAAAGCATATTTGTATATGAATTTTAATATATATATTATACTTACTTGGAGAGATAATAATCTAAAGCTTTTGAATGAACATGAAGGTTTCAAATATGGTGAAAAAATTAGGTAAATCAACTTGTGCATTCCAGTATGTTCTCAAAGGTATCGGGAATTTATTCAATAGCTCTCTGATTATAATCCAAGTAACTTAAACATCTTTCTGTATTACAAACTCACTCATATAGGGACAATTAAGTATTTAATTACCAGAAGCTTTAAACAAATTTTATATTAATGACATTCATAACTTTGAAAATATTTTCTATGGAGAATCTGAAAAATAACTATTATGTATATAGACATCTTTGATATCAATATATGTTCTGTTTGGTTGGAGCATTTAACCATTTACATTTAAGGTAGTTTTCAACATGTATATTCCTATTACCATTTTCTTAATTGTTTTGGGTTTGTTATTGTAATTCTTTTCCTTCTCTTTTGTTTCCTGCCTAGAGAAATTCCTTTAGCATTTGTTGTAGAGCTGGTTTCATGGTGAATTCTCTTAGGTTTTGCTTGTCTGTAAAGATTTTAATTTCTCCACCGAATCTGAATGTGATCCTTGCTGGGTAGAGTAATCTTGGTTGTGGGTTTTTCCCTTTCATCACTTTAAATATGTCTTGCTACTCCCTTCTGGCTTACAGAGTTTCTGCTAAAAGATCAGCTGTTAAACTTATGGGGACTCCCTTGTGTGTTAATTGTTGCTTTTCCCTTCCTGCTTATAATATTTTTTCTTTGTATTTAATTTTTAATAGTGTGATTGATATGTGTCTTGGCCTGTTTCTCCTTGGATTTATCCTGTATGGGACTCTTTGAGCTTCCTGGACTTGATTGACTATTTCCTTACCCATATTAGGGAAGTTTTCAACTATAATCTCTTCAAATATTTTCTCAGTCCCTTTTTTTTCTCTCTTCTTCTTCTGGGACCCCTATAATTCGAATGTTGGTGCATTTAATGTTGTCCCAGAGGTCTCTGAGATTGTCTTTATTCTTTTCATTCTGTTTCCTTTATCCTGCTCTGTGGTAGTTATTTCCACTATTTTATCTTCCAGGTCACTTATCCATTTTTCTTCCTCAGTTATTCTGCTATTGATTCCTTCTAGAGAATTTTTAATCTCATATCTTGTGTTGTTCATCATTGTTTGTTTGCTCTTTAGTTCTTCTAGTTCCTTGTTAAACGTTTCTTATATTTTCTCCATTCTATTTCCAAGATTTTGGATCACCTTTACTATAATTACTCTGAATTCTTTTTCAGGTAGACTGCCTATTTCCTCTTCATTAGTTTGGTCTTGTGGGTTTTTATCTTGCTCCTTCATCTACTGCTTATTTCTCTGTTTTCTCATTTTGCTTAACTTACTGTGTTTGGGGTCTCTTTTTTTCAGGCTGCAGGTTCATAGTTTTTTCAGGCTGCAGGTTCATAGTTCCCATCGTTTTTGTGTCTGCCCCCAGTGGGTAAGGTTGCTTCAGTGGCTAGTGTAGGCTTTCTGATGGAGGGCACTAGTACCTGTGTTCTGGTGGATGATGCTGGATCTTGTCTTTCTGGTGGACAGCACCATGTCCAGTGGTGTTTTGGGGTGTCTGTGACCTTATTATGATTTTTTTTTTTTTTGCAGTACGCAGGCCTCTCACTGTTGTGGCCTCTCCCATTGTGGAGCACAGGCTCTGGACATGCAGGCTCAGCGGCCATGGTTCACGGGCCTAGCTGCTCCACGGCATGTGGGATCTTCCCGGACAAGGGCATGAACCCATGTCCCCTGCATCAGCAGGCAGACTCTCAACCACTGCACCACCAGGGAAGCCCAGCCTTATGATTTTAGGCAGACCTTCTGCTAATGGGTGGGTTTGTATTTCTGTCTTGCTAGTTATTTGGCATAGGGTGTCCAGCACTGCAGCTTGCTGCTCGTTGAGTGGAGCTGGGTCTTAGCACTGAGATGGAGAGCTCTGGGGGAGCTTTTGCCATTTGATATTATGTGGGACTGGAGGACTCTGGTGCACAATTGTCCTGAAATCAGCTCTCCCACCTCAGAGGCTCAGTCTGGACACCCGGCCACAGCACCAAGACCCTGTCAGCCACACAGCTCAGAAGAAAAGGGAGAAAAAAAGGAAGGAAAGAAAGAACGAAAAAATAAAATAAAGTTATTAAAATAGAAAAAATTATTAAAAATAAAAAGAAAGAGAAAAAGAAAGAAGAGAACAACCAAACCAAAAAACAAATCCTCCAATGATAACAAGCACTAAAAACTATACTAAAAAAAAAAACATAAAACAAAAAACGGACAGTCAGAACCCTAGGAAAAATGGCAAAGGCAAAGCTATACAGGCAAATCACACAATGAAGCATACACACTCACTAAAAGAGAAAAAGGAAAAAATAGAAAAAATATGTATATATATATATAAAAATAATAAAAGAGAGCAACCAAATAAATAAACAAATCTAAGAATGATAATAAGCTCTAAATACTAAACTAAGATAAACATAAAACCAGAAACAAATTCAATGCAGAAAGCTAACCTCAAGTTTACAGTTTCTCCCAAAGTCCACTGTCTCAATTTTGGGATGATTCGTTGTCTATTCAGATATTCCACAGCTGCAGTGTACATCAAGTTGATTGTGGAGATTTAATCTGCTGCTCCTGAGGCTGTTGGGAGAAATTTCCCTTTCTCTTCTTTGTTTGCACAGCTCCTGGGGTTCACCTTTGGATTTGGCCCTGTCTTTGTGTGTAGGTCACCTGAGGGTGTCTTTTGGGAAGTCTGAGGTCTTCTGCCAGCGTTCAGTATGTGTTCTTTAGGAGTTGTTCCACATGTAGATGTAGTTTTGATATATTTGTGCAGAGGAAGGTGATCTCCACTTCTTACTCCTCTGCCATCTTGAAGGCACCCCATCAACTTGATCTTTATAATCAGAAAATCCTCTTGTTCTTGCAAAAATAGATCTCACTAACTTACTACAATGCAACCAATTATTGTTGGACAGTGGTTTTAAAGTAGTCTCGAATTTTGGAGGCAATGGTTATATCCAAATAGCTTGGGCATTTTCTCAATCATACAAAATAGCTACCATAATCCAGTGTTTAATTTTAATTGGTGGCAGAATAAGCTATTCTGTTTGATGCATATGGATCACTTAAGTTAATACACCTGAAGCATTTGTGGCAGATTGGAATAATATAAGGTAACTTTAGCTTTCCTTGGGCAGAATATCATAGAAGAAGGTTCTTGGCTTTTGATGTAAACTTTTACTTTATTCAGCAAATAACTGTTCTTTTGAGAAACAGTGACTTATATAGGACTCAGATCCTATAAATATTAAATGACACAACATGAGATATCAGTTGACCATGAAACATGTTTGCTATTAAGAACTTGGTGTTAATTCAACTGAAAAACAGAAAAACAATACACCAAGTTCTTGACTAGCTTATGAATACAAAAATAATAATACCAAAATGTACCATCAAAGACCTTAAAATATAATGGGATAAAATGCAATTTGGCTTTTTCTGTAGCCAGTAATACCTAGAAGTAAAATAAACTATGTTTTTCTTAATGCAGAAGACAATATTGCTTGAAATTACCTTAAGTGGCTGTAGTACATTTCATATTATTTCCCTTAAAAAACAATGATACATAAATATATCAGAGACAAAATCTCAGCCTTGTGTTCTTTCAAAATAAAACCACAACCTATTTTGGCAAGAATGTTAGATGGAGTTTCCAAGGAGAAATGTTAATGTATTCAAATATATTCAGTTATATCCTAATAGCAGCATATTTATCTATATCAATAAGCAGATTCTTTCAAATAACAGAATTCCTTATTTTAGCTAATTGGTTTGATTCAATTTGCCACTATGTAAATCAATCTTATTTAAATTTTATATTCTACTTTTAACGTAACGCAGTCCAAAATTTGTACCACACAGAATATCGACTGAACTTGGAGTTTTATGCCCTAAACTTGGTATATTTAATAAGTTTGCAAAATAGTGAATGTACCAAATAAGAGGAGGAAATAAACATTATTTTCATCAGACAGTCTTGTTTGACTTCTATGTCTTTCTATGTGTCAGGATTTCTTATGGTTTGTCATATTTTATTAGCCTCAGACATGCAATTATACTTTCTCTTCTTTATCATTATTATCATTTATAGCTTTACTTGCCTCTGTGTGAATCTTGACAGCTTGTTATATTTGTGAACATTCATTCACAGTACCTTATTTCTTTTCTTCAAGAAAGCCTTTACTTTTAAGTTTAGAAGAGCACACCAATTTAACAGATAAATAATGAATGCTAATTTTTGGTATCCAGAATGCTTTTAAGTTTTTACTCTAAAATCCAGTAGGGAAAAATCCCCAGCATATACTGATTGACTCTGCCTGTAATTTGGACCTCAATACAGAATCATGATTTTCCTTATAAACTGTCTTAAAGTTAGTAATGCTAGGATGTTTTTTTGAGTTGTCAATCACCTGATTGTTCCTAGCTGGCCACAAACAGTTTTTAAACTAATTTTCTATCCTTAATTTTGTATTTTGTATTTACATATTTTAAAAGTTCAATACCATTTCATTATTTATTAATTCAAGACAAAATGTATTATATTTAATTTTTTATGATATGTTGAACAAAGTTTTAAAAATAGTAATTTGGAATATGAAATATTTGAAAATTTGGAATAGTTAAAATTATTTCTAGTCGATTCCAGTAGAAGTAAAGTTTCATTCATTCAGAAAAAGTTTTATCCAATCACTTGCAACTTACTTGTGTACCCTTCTGGCTCTAATGTTGTTTTAAGGTTGTTTCGGCATTGGTTTTTACTCTAAGTTACCTGGGATATTTAAATTGTACCCATACTAATTTAATTTTTTCCCATTACATCAAATTATATAAGTAAATATACAAAGAATTTAAGAAAAGAATAGGATATAACTTTCCATATAAGCACATGTACTGATTCTCTTCACACCAGCGTGAATCTGATTAGAAAAAAAAAATTAATCCCCAATATTCAGTCCAACATTTAGAAGTCAATATTTTTCAGTTTGGAAAAAATACATGCAGTCTTCTGGTGAAGATGTATAGATAGATAGATAGATAGATAGATAGATAGATAGATAGATAGATAATGTCCAAATACAATATGTGGAATCTGTGAGCAAACTAGTAATGGTAAGAGAATTCAGTTTATGGCATTTTCCTTTTTATTTAGGTGGAATTGTATACTCTAATCAAATACACGTATTTGCCAAGAGTAACAAGTTATGAAAGCTTTTATGGAATAGAATAACCTGATTTTTTTTCAGAGAGAGCACATTTTGATTCATTACCAGCATTTCCTTCCACTCAAATTACCCAACTATATGCCAGAAATAATCCATGTTTTTTGCTCCTGCAAACTTTGAATGTATTTTGAAGAATAAAATGATATTTTGTACATTTTCAAATTATCATAGTTTTTCCATGTAAGCTCCAAAACTTGAAAATAATATGATTTTCAGCACAATTGTATATTTGGGATACTATGTAAAATAGTTACACAATTAATTTAAATGCATATGATGAATCCCATAAAATACCCATCATGACATGCAACTTTTTTAACATTAGCAATTTAATATTATTCTTTTCCTTGTTTCAGTGAAGATTTTATTTCCACTTTATCACAAAATTTTATACTATTGAATTATATATTTTATTGAGCAAAGTATTTTATTCATACCATTCATAAGCATTTGGAAGAAAATTATTAAACTATCAAATGTTAAGGGCAAATTAAAGTGAAGTAAAATTATTTTTCATATATCTATATTATCTCCATATGAATATTTGTGTGAAGCTATGTGATTATTACTCCAAGCTGTCGTCATCTAGTTCTACACTGACTATTCTTCAGTTGCCCTGCTCAGATCTCCCTTCAGAAAAGAACATGCATTCAGCGCTGAAGATAGCGGGTAGCTGACAGTCTATAATTGTAGCACCTTTAATTTCTGTCCCAGCATTTGAGCTGAGACCACACATTTTTGCCCAGTCCCAGCCAATAAGTGAACATAGCAAGGCTACCAGTGCTGGTCATTTTTGTCCAATGCACGGCTCCTTTATTAGGCAGTAGCTATTTCAGAACTTCTCATCATGCTGGCAAACAGTTGTCAGATCTGCATACCAGTCTCAGGCTCTACCTGCCTATCCTGTTCCCACCCATCTTTCATTTAATGGGTTGCAGATCCTCAATGCATTCTGAAGTTTTCCCCTGTGTATTCTGGCTTCTTTTCCCTTTTTTTCTTGCAGACATTAAGGACAATAACTTTTCTGAACGCCTAAGTTTATCTCAGGGACTGCTATGTGAGGTACTGAACTGACACAAGCTCCCATATGTCAGGGTTTTAATTCTAGTAATAATTTATTACCCCCCTTTGTGATGTAGAAGTCTTACAGTTGTTTGTTTTAAATTTTGATGAGTATACTCATTTTTCATATTCTTATTTTTTTATTTTGAATAATTTTAGATTTAGATTATAGAGTTGCAAAGATAACACAGATAGTTTTACTGTATACCTCTCACCATGCTCCTCCTAATGTTAACATTTCATATAACCATGGCACATATATCAAAATTAAGACATAAACAAAGGTGTGATGCTAGTAAAGTATAGTACAGACATTAAACTTTCTAATGCTTGTTAAAATATTTCATTTAGTCATCAGGTCTCCTGGCAAATTTGTGACAGGTTTTACATATTTCCTTTTTTTTTTAAACCTTCACATTTTTGAAGAGTATTGGTCAAGAATTTTGTAGAACCAAAACTAGTTTTTTTCTGATGTTTTCTCATAATATTAGGATTATGGATTTGAGGGAAGAATATCACAGAGAGAAAGTGTTCTTCAATTGCATCATACCAATGGATACATGACATCAACATGGCATCAAGGACTTGTTCCTGTTAACCTTGATCCTTAGATTAAGGTGGTATCTGCCAGGTTTACCCACTGTAGAGTTTAGTTTGTACTCTTCTTATAATACCTTATAAAGTTTTTGTCTGGTTTTGGCGTTAGGGTAATTCTGGTCTCATAAATGAGCTGGGCATATTTCCCTCCCCTTGTATTTTCTAGAGGAGGTTTTGTACAACAGGTGTTATTTCTTCCTTAAATGTTTGGTAGATGAAGACTTGTTCTTTAGGAGAAATAGGAGAAGTAGGGCTGAGTGGAGTTTGTATAATGGCTGTTCTTCTTCTTCAGCCAGCACCACAGCAAAGATTTCTGAGGTTCTCCCAGATCTTCCTTGTGAGTTCATCATGGAGATCTTGGAGGGAAACCCTGTAAGAAGGTGCAACCCTCCTCCCATGTCTGAAATCTGAAGGGGCGTCTCACTTTTACTCTATCTTACACTTGGCCTTGAACTTTTTTTTTTAATTAACTGAATCTTCTTTCCTGTTTAGGTGGTATTTGGAAGCTTTTGTCCTGGGTAAGAAAATACGGGATTCTGTTTCTCAAGACAGGTGTCTAAATACAGGATCCTGTTTCTCAAGACAGGTGACTATCTCTCTGTCCACTTCAGGTTAGTTGTTTGCCCTGAAAAGTCAGTTTTCTGATGAGTTCAAGAAAAGTCATTAATTTGCTGTTTCTCCAGCTTTGTTCTTGTCATAAGCATGAGAGTAAAACTGTTTTCATTCCATCATATTTCTTGCTGACCTCAGGAGCCCTCTGGCCTCATTTTTTATGTTACTGTTCTGTTTCTTTTCCTCCTTTGCCTTTTCTTCATCATCTTCAATTGGAAAAATGACTTAAATGTTGAGTAATTATGAGATTTCAATAAGTAAAGCCATATGGAAAAGTTATAATTCTATATAATCAAAGAGCAACTTATAGTTTTTACAATGCCGTTATACTTTTGTGTAATACTATTTATACAATACTTATATGTGTAAGAAAATAAATTTTTTATTAAAAATAAATCAGGATTATCCCATCTGAAAGATTAAAATTTTTTAAATCATCCAATCTCAATAAATGCGTGCATGTATTTGAATTTGGATTGTTTTCTAAGTGAATTCAATAAATTTCTGGATATAAGACCTCTTTACTTTCTTAGTTTTATTTTGGGAAAAATAATTTTTATACTAAACAATATTTTTTTTGCAGAAGCAAGTTAATCCAATCTGTAATTTCACTGCATTTATTCCTTTTTAATTATGTCTTCAGGGAAATATGCCAAAAATGTGGATTTATTTTGTTTACACAGTAAAGTATTATTACATAGATTACAAATATTAAAGGTTCTAGGTTTTATATTAATAAGAAAGCACTTGATGACTTACTATGATTATATAGTACTTCTCACATAATCCATCCATTTAACTGGTATCAAGCCTCTCAAAAAGAGACCAAGGCACATGTAATGTTTATGTTCTAAAGCTGAATTTCAGTTATATTATAAATGCTGTTTAGGTTTCTAAGTGCATTTGTTAAGCTATTTGTAGACATTTATAATTAATGTGCAGTTATGTCATTATTATCAAGAACAAAATTGTATTTTAACTGGTGGCAGTTAATCATTTCAGAAATTGGTTCACTGCATTATTTTCTTGTTATTGAAACACATTTAAAAATGATGCCACTTTTGGGACTCTTTTTACTAAGGAAGCTGGGTAACTTTAGTAGTAAGTTGTTGGAGCAGCTTAAGTAGAAAATTCCTTCCTCCTTTCCTTTCTTTCTCTTTTCACTCTTCTCTGTTTGGTTAAATCAGACAGGAATAATTGACTACATTAATGTTTCATTTTAAATTTGACTTCCAACTAACATTATTTAAGTGCCTTGGTTACTAAAATATATACCAGGTAAGTATTATTATATTATTTTTTGCTCCTCTATTTCCAAATAAGTCCATTATTTCATGCCTTTTAAAATTAAATACCTTTTATATCTGTAAACCACATAGGAATGCATTTTCCTTTAATAGGGAGAACATTGCATACAAGGCTGGACAATCTCCTATTCTAGCTCCATTCCTAGACACTGTTAAGAACCACTGGGTTTTACTTTAGAATTTTTAACAATTCTGTGTGGTAAGTGTGTACTTGTAGGTGGTGGCACATATGAGTGTATATCCAGTGCTTTATTTTTTGGTTCTGTTTTCTCTGATAATTTTGTAGCTCAACATTGCACCATAGTAATTTTCTCTTCAGTTTTGTTTAGTCTGGAATTATTTCCACATTCTGAACTTTTGTTTTTATTTTCATTTTTAATTTCAACAATCACAGTTTTAAGTTCCAGAATCTCCAATAGCTTACTACTGTGTGATGATCTCTGCTTAATGGACACAGATCCTTCACTTATATCTCTGAGAAATGAAAAGAAACACTTATTTTAAAGTTCTAAGTATACTCTTTTTTCTTTTCCTCTGTGTAATTCTGTCTTCTTGTATTCCTTATATCTCATTTAAGATAGTAACCTTATTCGAATGTTTGTTGATTCTTGAATGTGTACTGATTTTCCAACACAGTTTTCTGTGTGTTGACTTTGCTGAGGCAGACCCTGGCGAAGAGCTGTTGTTTTTGTTTTTAGATTTTTTATTTTTTTAATAGTTATGAAATGAACTTTGTGTTAGAAATCATTTAGCAGTAAATCAGGTCATATTCAAAAATCTACATTGTAGCAATTTACCAGTAGGCAAACATTTCCATTCCAGTCATTTGATTTGTGTTGCTTTATGATTCATTATACAGTACACTTTAACATAGCAGACGAACCGAAACCCCAAGAACTTTGTTCTAAGTTTTATGATTGGGCATATTTAAATAATATTATAATAAAAATAACAATGCTTAGCTCCCATGAAATGATTTATTTCTTTTTAAAAGAAGCTATTACTACAGTTTGAGAAACAATGAACTAAGGAACAATGCTAGTTTGGGAGATTTCTAGCTAAGGTGGAAGAGAGATGTTTTCTGGTAAAGTACCCAGACACTGTAGACTGGATCAGATTCCTCCAGTATTTGTTCTATATTATGATTTACTTCGACACAGAATTAGTCACACATCAGTGTAATTGTCTTTTTTCCTGTCATCCTATTAAAACAATAGAGAACATGCTGTATGTGTCTTGTTTACTATTTTATCTCCATAGTCTGGTAAATGATAGTTGCTCAAAAAATATTATTGAATGAGAAAATAAATTTCAGAAATATTTCATATTGCTTTTTAGTCATACAGGAACTGTAAGGAATTTTACACGTGTTAAGTATTAAAACAATACAAACATAATATTCCCCCTGCATACGAAGAATTCAGAGGGATAACAGGCATATATCCAATGACTTAAAAATTTCTCCTTTTTGAAAGTGAATGAAAGATACATATTTTCTTTGATGGACTCAAACTGCACCCAATGTAAAAACATGGTCTAGTGAGTCAAATACCTTAATGAATAAACTGAAATTTCCACAACATTGATTATATGTATAAACTATCTCAGCCTTAATGACCGGCTGCCACTTGCACAGTTTGTTGTTTATAGTTCTGCCTCTTTGCCTCCTAAGAGCATTTTGTTCTGACTGAGACACCCCTTCACACTTTGCTGCACAGGCACGTTAAGTCTGGGCGTCTCTGATATTGACAACTCTATCATATTGATTCAAATTGTGTTTCAAACATGCCCTCAAAGGATTTCTTATGACCATCTGTTGCACAACTGGTTTCTTCAGTTCCTCATGCACAGGTTGCTTTGGAATCTTATTGCCATCAATTTTCCTCACATGAATAGGCTTGCAGAACAAGATAAAAAGTAAATAACTCAGATGTTCAGAATTTGTGAGTATTCAATGATTGTATCATTTGAAGCTTTATCAAGGTATATTACTCCAGGAAAAATTTTGTTTCTTGTTAGAATGCTCTCCTAAGAATGGAGCTGATCAATTCCAGATCACGCAGGTATTGCAGAATGGAAGGTGTTGTCATTATACTGTCATCATTACAGCTTACATTTACGTAGCATTTTATAAAATTATTTTTAATTGATTATGAAACTGCGTTTTAGAATAAGTTACTTACTTAGTGTTAATTAGCTACAAAGAAGCTAACTAGGACTAGAACCCAGGATTTCTGACTAAGGATGTTACTATTATATGTTACTGACATACAGAGTTTAAAGCAGCCTGATGTAATTTATTTGCCCAAATACATTGGCCACAGACTGATGGAGCCATGAATAAACCCAGGACATTCTGCTTGCAGAGATAGAGCACTCAGCTACTTCACAAAGGCCCTAGCGAAGTAACATTGTGTAAAAAGCAGACTTTGAAATCAGTGGATTCTGTCACTTACTATCTTTGACTTTGGGCAAGTTCCTTAACTTCTCTGAGCTTCATTTTTCCCAGGTATGAATTAGGAACAATAATGCCTACTTTGCAGAAATGTAACAAAGTTTAGAGATAACTTATGCAAAATAATTAGCAGATTGCTAGGCACATAGTAATTACTCACTGACTGTTACCCATTACTATAACTTGTAAAACTATAATAATATGTCATACAGAAGAGCATTAGACAATTTTGCTGTTGAGTTGTCAGTAAGTACATTGTGCTCTGATTGCATGACAGTTCTATTTAATAAAGTTAAAATTTCCTTGGGGAAAAAATAAAAATAAAACAGCCTGACATACAAATTTTTAGTAAACATTACAATTTATAGTTAATTTCTAAAGAATATTTTAGTATAATGTCAAATTACCTTGAAAATGTTTAAAATAGATAAGAATTTTTCTTAATGTTCCATTGATAATTCAGTTAATCTTTGCAGAATGAATAAACATAGAAGGAAGAAATAAATGATAAATGAACTCACTGGAATTAATTGAGCATATACTATACAAAAAAGAGTTTGTATTATACAGAGACAAACTAAGTGTTTAAAAATGTAATAATCTTTAAATTAATATGTATTATTTTATAATAATAAAAATCAAAGATAAATCCAAGGTTGATACTATCCCAAAATTGTTTTCAAGTATTGTAAGAGAGTTAATAATAAAATGTTATAGTCCAGGGGGTGAAAACAGTTGCAGCTTTCTGGAACTGAAGATTTATAAAATACAACATATGTGAACAGCTTTGGAAAGATATTCTTAGTCATAACTCAAGTAAACTCAGGTGTGATACAACAGATGCAGGAACTTCAACAGCATTTTCTGATGGAAAAGGAGAGGAAGCAGAAACATTCTATAGAAACCAGTGTCCCAGTAGAAAACCAACCAAATATAAAGAATAGTTCAGTGCATATGGGTAAAAGATGGCAGGTAGCAACAGGTATTTTTTTAGAAAGCATGTTACATATATTATTTCAATCTGCTAGAACTAATGGAGCATCAGAGAAAAAAATGTACCTGGTTTACACTATAATTTGCCTTAGTTTTTGTTTGTTGGGCTTTGTGTGTGTGGGGGGGGGGGTTACCAGGAATTGTTAAGTTCCTGGATTAAAATAATGAGTAGAACCTTGCCCATACTATTTTTATACTAGTTGACATTGACATCATAACGAAAGAAATACCTAAAGGTGTAATTTTATTCCTATTCTCTTCTTTTTGGAGGAGATTTGGGGTTTTCAGGAGCTCTCATCATAGAAAGGAAGAAAAGAAAACTGAACTCTAGTCATTTATTCATTTTTATGTATTTTCAGAAAGTTATGTTCAAGTAGGATTGTAGACATTAACTAAATTTATTCATCCCATAAATTTTAAACAATCAGATATACTATGTAGTATTGTTCTATCAACATGAAAATTGAAAAAAAAATCTCTTTGAGTGTCTCTTTTTCCTCTGTTTGAGGGCATGCGGTCAAATATACATGTTTTCACACATGAGGTGTGTGGTAGGAAGGATTCTGAGAATAGTCCCCAATGTTCCTTGCCCTAGCATAACCCACTTCTCTTTAAGTGTGGGTAGAGATAGTGAATATCGTAAGATATCATTTCATGATTCTGCTACTTCATATGACAAAAGGAGGAATATCTAGATGGACCTAATCTGATCACATAAGCCTTTAAAAGCAGAGATTTTCCTGATTGGTAGAAAAAGGGGAATTAAGAAAGATTTGAAGCCTAGGGAGGAATGAATGGACATTCCACATCTGTCTTTGCAGATAGAGGAGGCCACGTGCCAAGAAATGCAGGCATCTTCTACATGATAAAGGGCAGTCCCTGGCTGACAGTAACAAAGAAATGGGAACCTTAGTCCTACACCTCAAAGTACTGAATTTGGTCAACAACTTGAATGTGCTTAGAAGTGGATTCTTCTTGTTTTGGATATATTCAGGAATATATCCAAAACAAGTTCCTAGATAAGAGTCATTTCTGGCTGACATGTAACTTCGGACTTTTGCAACCATATGCAGAGAACCCACTCAAACCCACCAGGAATTCTGACCTACAGAAATGTGAGCTGATAAGTGGGTATGGTTTTAAGCTGCTAAATTTTTCGTAATATATTACACAGCATTAGAAAATGGATACATGATGTAAAACATTTTTAAACTGTGATCTTTATGGCGAAAATGTCAGTTCATGTGGATTTGCATTCTGAAATACATTAATACATTTCTATGAATGTCAATATATGTAGTTTTTATTTTGTGTTGTTTGTTGTTTTTTGAACTAATAATTGTCCAATTAAAAAATGCAACATTTCAGTGGACAGAAAGCTCATATGAGTCAGTGGTATGAGACAGTTGTCTAGCCACTAAGTCTAATACAATAGGAGTTTATTACATAGGTCAGTGATGCTCCATGAAGCAAACATCTTTCTCACCTCTCCACCACTGAAAGCCAGGATTTAGAGAACTACTGGCACGGAGAGAATGTATTGTACTCCTTTTCGTGTTTAAGATTAATCAGCATTTTGCATCACCTGTTACCCAGGTTAACCCAGACCCTGTATCTAATAGTCCTCAATAAGTCTAGATACTATCCTTTCCCAGTGCAAATTTTACTTCATTTTATTTAAATCAACCTCCTGGGAATTAGACTCTGAGGTAGAGACTTGCATGTAGGATGTGTTTTGGACTTTCAGGAATATATCCAAAACAAGGTGAGGGAAGCAGGAATGAATTAAGCAGAGGATTATATTTTTATGGTGAGCTCTGATGCAGTTGCACCAGAGGCCTCAGCTGATCCTACTATAGCTCTGATGTGAGGATGGCCATTCACAGTGAACTTAAATATAGGAAAGGAACCTACAACACATTGACTGGTCACTAGGTATGAGCTGCTCCCAGAGAAGACACAGAGCTTTGGGAAATACAGCTCTTTTGACCAAAAACAATTGGGAACAGTTTCCAGGGAATTTCTCAGCTATGAGCCATTACATGTCAACTCTCTTGGCACCTGGGGAAATAAGGACTTTGGTCCTGAAAGGGATATCTGGGCAGCACACCAGAGTACATTACACTCCAGATTGTGGCTGCAGGTCCATTTGGTGAAGGACTGGAAGATACTGTATATACTTCTAGTTCGAGTGCAATGGCTTTCCTCAAGTATATCCAGCAATAACTTTAGGTCTTTGAATTCAGGAGTTGATTTAGATCTAGAAACTGAGTGTGGTTGTTAAAAATGTTCAAGTGCCCTTCCCCTCCCCATCCCCAAAACATCTTACTGTAACCCTCGGAATCTGTGAATATAATGAAACATCACACCCATGATTAGTTTATGTGGTATGGTGCAGTTGACCTTCAGATAGGGACATTATCCAGGTGGGCTTTGTCTAATCACATGAGACCTTAAGCTCAGAGAGCTTTCCCTGGCTGATGGCAGGAGGGGAAGGCAGAGAAAATGGAAGTGTGAGAACTCAATATACTCTTGCTGGCTTTGAGATAGAAGGAGCCACCATGTGAAGAACTTGTGCAGCCTTAGGAGGAAAGCAACCCCTGGATGACAGCCAGCAAGGAGGTGGAACCACAGATCTACAACCACAAAGAACTGGGAGAACCAACAACTTGAATTAGTTTGGAAGTGGATTTTCCACCAGATCCTTGCAATAGGAGCCTAACCTGGCTGAAACGTTGACTTTGATCTTGTGAGGCCCTAAGCAGAGAAGCTGTTTGAGTCTGACTGGACTTATGACCTATGGAGCTGTGAGATAATAAATGGGTGTGCTTTAAGTGGTTATATTTGAATTGTGGTGGCAGAAATAGAAAATTAATACACTGAGTGAGGAATTCAATTTTTCCACTGTGGTCAAACTTCTGCTGGCCGACCTTTAATTCTTTTTATAAAATATACAAATTAACAGCATTACTACTGTGTGTTATGCATACAATAAGCTTTTATACATTGACATAGATTTCTTTGAGTTAAGAGACTGTGATTTCAACCCAGCATTACAGCTCATTACATTAATCAACTTCCTGTTGTCTCTGACTGTTGAATGCTTTAGCTGTGCTCTGCCATTCTAGCATCCCACCAGCCTTATGAGCTTATAAGCTCATAAGGGAGCTCAATACCAAACAGATTACCCTGACAGCCTAGCCATCAATGCAGTTTGCAAAAATTTTGACACCACATTCATCAGTGGTGCCAAAATGAGGGGAATGTCCTCTGAGTGCTCTCTAATAATCTAATCTAGTGATTTCTTTAGTTGGGTGCTGAATCCCCAACATCTAGAAGAGTTCTTGGCACATAGGTATACATTAAAACTCTGTCTGATGGAATGAATAAATGGTTAATTAAACACCAACCTATAAAAGGAAATGGTCATTTCCAGCCTCTTTAAACATCACTATGGTATTAAAAATTCAAGATTACTAAAGTTCAGTAAAGCAGTCTATTAACACTCCTGAAAATGTGTTCAGTTAATCAAAAGGATACATCATTTGTCTATTAGCAAACTCTCGGAAGCCAGTGTGTTAAATTAAGAGGTCATAAATTATTTTCTCTTGAGTCAATTAACAGACACAAGAATAATGCTGAAAGGGTTTTTAATATGTTCAGGTCCTTTATCATGGTTAATGAAAATATGCCTATCATTGTCTCATTATTAACAACACCTAAAATTAATAAATTTAGAATGTAATGATTCAAATTAAAATTATTGTATTGAGGATTAAAAGGTTTAAATAAAATGAAGATTAAGTTTTTACTTATCTTTAATTTTCTTTGTGTGAACAACTGAATCTAATTAATATTTTATTAATTCTCAACAGTTATCTCTTAAAGACAATTCACAAATTTTATTTTATCATGCCCTTTAACTCAATCTCTTTTTCAAACTTTATCAGAATTAAATTATTGTTGCTCTTTATTGGAGTTACATAATACATTGAAATGCAATCTGGTAAACTGCTACTTTGGACATAATCATTTAAAATGATAGAACCCCAAACAAATATATTAAAGTGTGTGTTCTTTTTTTTTTTTTTTTTTGTGGTACATGGGCCTCTCATTGTTGTGGCCTCCCCCGTTGCAGAGCACAGGCGGCCATGGCTCACGGGCGCAGCCACTCCGCGACATGTGGGATCTTCCCGGACCGGGGCACGAACCCGTGTCCCCTGCATCGGCAGGCGGACTCTCAACCACTGTGCCACCAGGGAAGCTCTAAAGTGTGTGTTCTTTAATTCCATAAAAATAAATGAAATGTTGGTTGATTTTCATCTATCTGCACAAACTTAAGTAGTTGATTCTATTTTTCATGATAAAATCATAAAATGATATCAAATTAGAAAATCAAATTCAGGTTTAAGGAAGAAGTATAAGAGATTAGGAAGAAAAGGGTAATTCACATAGGTGGATTTCTTTGCTTCCAAAGGGGAATAGAACATCACCACCACTGACAGTACCATTTATCTTGACGGAAAGGAGGACTGTCTATTTTCACAGAAAAAGCATTTTTTTTTAGCATTGAATTTCAAAAGAAAGTTCCTGGACGAATACTTAATCAGGAGGTAGGTATATTTAGAAGGATTACACTCAGAAACATTTTTGAAATATTTTGTGAGACATTTTATACAGTGACTTTCATAGAAAGCTGAAGGCATAACATTAAAATGTAATAAAAATATATGTGGGATTCTAAGGTATGATAATCAAATAAGAAATTTCTGGTAGGCAAATGTGTACCAAGATAAAATGTATAGTGTTGTGAATTGTAGACGTAATGTGTAGCTTTCAAATGTTAGCAAATATAGAGTATAGCGCTCAGAGATGGAGGTAAAACACAGATGGAGACCATGCCCTCCAACACAGTCGTGTGTGGGTACAAATTATGCTGCTATATTACTAGCTGATGGCCAATCTATGTCTAAGGAAGAGAATAAATGGTGAAAGAATGTCAACAGATTACATAGGTTTTGAGAAGTTTATAAATGATAACATCACACTTTATATGTATGTGATTATTTTGAAGTCCTTTTATGGATTGTGTACTAATAAATATAGATATCTCTCTGTAGATTTTCCTTTTCAAAAATGGCGAAAATCCTATTTTTTAAAACTTTAAATTAAAACCATGTAAATTTTGAGGTTGATTTTTGTGTGTGTGTATGTACTACTTACCTTTTATTCTGAAGCTATAATTCTACATACTATATTGTATCATTCCTATTTGTAAATGGATCTCATGTTCATTATCAGTTCTTATGTTAATACTTATGCCTTTATGAAATATTTAATCTTTTATTTGAATATAACATGACTTTTAATGAAAATATTTTATAATAGCCTGTGAGTGTTATATACATTATTCTTTCAACATCCTGTATGGTCATTGAGATGAATTATTTGTGTACTGAATAAAATAGTTCATGTTTTCTCTGGGCCAATAAATCTATTAAGATATATCTAAGTTAGAATATACATCTTGGCCCCATTTCTGATAACAAGGAACATCAACTCAGTTACCCTTATTTTTTCCATCTTAGATAATGAGAGAATATCTTAGTAAAATCAAGCAAACCATTATCCAAGTTGATGAGTATTTGAACATATATTGAATCACTTTGCCTTGAAGATCTACTTCCTCTGTGCCAGTAACCAAGCACATCATAAAATCATGTGAATTATTGTGCCCAAGTTGGGCTTATTCCTAACAGAATACCAAACTTCCATGAGAAAAAAAGAAAAAAAAAATGTAGGCCATCTAAATTGTGGAGAACATAAGGAAAATGTGTTGCCAAATAGGATTCTGCCTCTTTAATCACTTCTAAAAGTTTGGCAAGAATGCATATATATCATTATGCACATTATATATATATGCATTATTATATGATTGCGTGTATGTGTGTTGTGTTTAGCTCAGTGTCTAGCTAACTGTATATCTTATTTTGAGGTTTGTTGTATACCTTCTCTTTGCATAAATGGAAAAATGTATAGTTTTTCTACACGTGGATTAAAATGTCGAAGAGTTCTAAAACCTAAATTAAAAAATGTAGCGTGAAAATCTCCACATGGTACAAAGTAAGTACCTTATAACTTAATATTTTTTTAAAGAGATATCTCACCAAATACATAGTTACTTCAATAGTTAAATATGGACATAAAGACAATTGCTGTTAATCTGTCAGAAAAATTTCACTTAGAAAAAATATGATAGATTTTAAATAAAATACCTATTTCTGAAATAGATCACTGTTGTATTTTTGTTTTCTTCCAACCATATGTTTTGTGGAAATTTTGCTTTATGATACGTACTTTGGAAACAAATGTATGTAATTTCAAGAAAATATCAGTAGTCAAGATAAAAGTAGAGAGAGAGTTCCGTGTTTTGGACATTTGTGAGTAACTCAGAGTTAACATAAGCATTATTTCTCCAGAAATAATGGCCCTGTGTTGGTATAACATAAAAATGAGTCATTTTATTTAAAAACTCGATATTTGCAGACTCATTAGGAGTTTAGGTACCATACGTGGCTGAAGTTATATTTTTAAGAATTGATTGGCTAAAACGTTAAAGGCAACATAGGAGTACTTCTGTGGAGAAATAGAACAGAATCTCAATGCAGAAATCTGCTAACCAGAGGGGAGCATCAGATGTTTCTGATTCATTGGAAGCAGTGGGGAGCAAAACTTCCATGAGACAAACCCAGCTTTGCTAACAGTGCCCCAGGATATATTGGCAAATATGTCTGAAATATTGATTTTCATAAAATAGGCAAACTTACATTGTTTGCACATTTCCTTTCACAACTATACCTAAGAATCTCTCCAAAGACAAAAGATAATAGAGTTTCCTCTTTGCCTTTGGTACACTGTGAAACATGACAGTGAATTGTAAAGAAATAGATACCTAAAAACAAAGGGAAAAAATCCTGATCTGAAATCACAGAGAGTCACAGAATAACCAAATATGACTTTTAAACCTAATCTCCCTCTTTAAATATGTTTTTTTATAGGAAAATAGATAAATGACTTATCCAATGACTAAATTAATGACTAGTTCACAGATAAATCAGAAAGGAGAAAAAAAGAAATGCATATATTCCACGAAGAAACCATTTCCGAGAAATGGTCAGTTTGAATAAAGGTGATTTATTTCATGGTAAAAATATTTGTATGAAGATGCAAATAAAACATCCATGTCCTCTTATAGTAAGCATTCCATTCTTCCAAAGAAATATGTGTATCCTAATTTTCCCGTTTCACACCAAAACTTACAATCAGCACTCTTACTTTCTTTACAGCAACACTTCTAAAATTACAATATTTAAATGGAACTCCCAAACTCTTGTTAAAATGCAGGGGTGGGGTGGCACCTGAGTTTTCCAAATTTCTAACAAGTTCCCAAGTGCTTTCAAAGCTGGCCTTTTTCCAGACCATACTGAATAGCAAGGCTTTAGCATAGAGTTTCTCAGTGGATATTCAAGAGGACACAGGAGTGCCCCCCAGTTGATGACAGCTGTGCCAAAATTATTGATCTCCTTTGCACTCGGTGTTTCTGGGTGACGCCTGAGGCAGCCAGAGCCGGGGTTGATGGATTCCAGCTACATAGAGCTTTACCCATGAACTATAGTAACACACACCTTATGTGTGTTCCTGTAAGACTAAGTGCTGAAAAATTGCATGTATCAATATTGACATGGTGTTTTAGGAGAGAAAATTCTTACCAATTAGAAGTTATGCCCAATGAACATTCCTTAATTAAAATATGCCAAAAATATCTTCAATATAGGTTAATTTGGCATTCTTGAAAAAATAATTTGGAATTATGACAGGCTCACTTAAAGTGGTTGTGGGGGTCTTTTGACTGGCTTTAATCTAATGCCTAGGACTTTACCTGGGAATTTTTTGATGACAAGATTGAAAAAAATACTATTCTTTAACAATTCCTTAAAATTAGATTGAGTAATTCTCTAAAAGCCCAGCTTTTTTGAATATATTGAAATCACTAAAAACATGTGCACACTTTTTCTTCTTGATTACAAAATGTATTTTTAGAGATTGTAACTTTGTAATCTATATCACATTCCCAACACTCTATAGGTTCCGATTATATCTTAAAATTTCATTTGCATATATAAAATATATATCATTTTGTTAGGAAGCTGTTGAGTGGAACAGCCCACTTTGGCCAGGCACAATGATGACCACTTGCATGAGATGTCTCACAACAGGAAGTCACAATAAGGAACATGGTGCTGCCACCAAAAACTAACCAGGCGAATTCGGGAGGGGTTGAAAAGAGTGAGGAGACGCCAGCCCATAATATGTCCTACCAACCTCCCACAATCCTTCTTGCTGGAATCCATCTTGGCTGAGAGATGGGCAGGGCCACCACGAAGAATCCTGAGTCAGACCAAATACAGGCCAACCAAGATAATTGACCAGAGACAACCCAGAAACTAACCCCATTACCATAAAACCTGTGACTGGGAGCCAGGTGGCAGAGCAGTTCTTCTGGGTTCCCTTACCCCACTGCTCTCCACCTGGGCATCCCTTCCCAATAAAGTCTTTTGCTTTGTCAATATGTGTGTCTCCTCGGACAATGCATTTTAGAGTGTTAGCTAAGAGCTCACTCTCCTCCGGCCCTGGAAGGGGTCGCCTTTCCTGCAACAATTAGATTACTTTGGAGTTTTTTTAATATTCTAATGAAGGCACCTTTCTTTTATTAAATCGTTTTCTGTATCACAAAAGGAATATTCCTTGAATCAGATAGTAACAACCTCTGCAACAGAGACAAAAGACAGAACTTTTCAACTCATCAGGGCATAATTAAAGGCTATGAAGCCAGTCACAGGAGTACCCTTTATAGAAGTTCATTTAAATAAAAGAGGAAAATTATTCATACTGTTAAAGGTCTGGAAGTGGTTATCCTTGGGGTGAGTGACTGAAAGGGAGCAGCAAGAGACTTCTAAGTTGCTGGTAATGTTCTAGGTGATGCGTTCAGTTTGCTAAAAATCAGTATAATGCATCCTTGTGATATGTGTACCTTTCTGTCTTAAAATTTTAAATGTATGAATAATCATATTTTTTAAATTTAATTTTGGATTTTTCAGAGGTAGAATGCTTTTTACTTAAAATATTTTAATTACTATTTATTTGCATGATTTTATATCATGCATTGTTTTTGCTCTTTCATCAGCCATTGTACAGGTTACTTTCAGTAATAATTTTATGGGGATTTTCTGGATAATATTTAACAGTAAACTATCACTCAACAGTTAGAGGAATAATTGTGTTTGTGTTTGAGTATGTATATGTGGTGCATGTGTTTGGTAAAGGACAGGATATAAACACTTTCATTTAGCAAATTCTAATTGTAACCTTTAGATGTGCTGAGAGAGTAGGTTGCAACTATAGATTTAGTGTTATGTTTTTGAAAAATTTGTAATGCTTTCCTAAATCTTTCTTTCCACAAACAGGTTTGATAGAGAATTGCACAAGTGAGAACTTTCTGTCTGATGAAATGGCTGGTTCATCATGCAGAATGTCCTGGTAATAGGAATTATAAATCACTGAAAGATAGCTTGGCTTTGAGTCATTGAAACTCTACTATGAAATGCCCCCTTTAGTCAAGATAATGAGATCCACTGCACACTATAGGCTTTTTATGAAAATACACTTAAAGCCACGCTTTCCTGACATTTACTATGGTAATTAGGCATAGAACTGAAATACATTTCTGGCATCTAAGGCTGCTTTACCCTTACTGAGAAAAGTAGCTTTTCCAAAATGTCTACTTTATGACATTTATGAATATCTTCTACTATATGAATATCTATGAATATCTATAAAGTAGAAAATATTCTACTTTATGAATATCTTCCAACAACCAAAAGTGGGGCAGTGGGGAACTTGGGGTAAATAAATGGCATTAGTATTCATTACAGTAAACATGAAACATTTTACCCTAAATGGATGGGGGAATGTATAAGTGACCCTAAACAGTTGTTCCATATCAAAACAAAAAGAATGATACTTTTTGCAGAGTTTATTAAAGAATATTCAGCCTAACTCTTTATGCCCAAACTTAGATTTGAAGGACACCAAGAAACTATTTTTCCCAGAGAGAATCATTTAGCGGATCTGGAGTAATTCATCCCTATTCTGTTTCTCATTTGTGTCTTTGAGATGTTTGTACTTCATGAAAAGTTTGCCTTGAATAAGAACTTGGAGAAACAGGTAGAATTACATGTAAGTTTCATAAAGCACCAGAGTATTTAGAAGTAGCTAGATTTCTGATAAAGTTCTCAGATTATATTTCTGCTTCAAAATTTAATTTATTGTATGTTGAATAATGCCCTCCCAAAGATCTCCATATCCTTATCCCAAGAACTTGTGTGTATTTTATCTTATTTGGAAGAAGGGACTTTTCAGATGTGATTAAACCAATAATCTTAAAATTGGGAGATTATCTTGGATGATGCAGGTGGGCCTAATGTAATCACAAGGGTCTTTATGAGAGGGAGACAATAAAGTTAGGGTCAGAGAGAGAAGATATGAAGATGGAATCAGAAGTCAGAGAGGAAAGAAGATGCCACAGTGTTTGGACTGAAAGATGGAGGTCGGTGGGTGGGGCATGAGCCAGGGAACATAGGCAAAATCTAGAAACTGGGAAACGCAAGGAAACAGATTCTCTTAAAGCCTCTAGAAGAAACCATCCCTGTGAACACCATGACCTTAGCCAAGTGAAACTGATTTTGGACTTTGAGCTTCCAGAATTGTAGGATAATACATTTGTTTTGTTTTAAGTCACTAAATTTGTGGTAATTTGTTACAGTAGCAATAAGAAACTAATACACTTGGTAACCAGTAACTAATAACTTCCTACCAAGCCAGCCAATTATTTTACTCTTCATTACATAACTGTATTTTACACAACTCACCCCTTTTGTAATTCTTTATTTAAAAGCCAGTATCTTCTCTAATTGGTTCTTGCAGTGATTGCGCTTTGGTTTTTTTAATGCCTCCAGGACTGGCAGATCCTTCTAATGCCTGCATTACATCTCTTTAGCTTACAACTGATTTCAGCTAGAGGTACTGAAAAATTCTGTGTGGATTCAGACTCATTTTGCACTGTCAGTGTCTCGCCCGGAGTGGTTGTTGCTCATCTTTCTGCATTTGCTCTGGGGCCTTATTTGGCTCCTGGAACAAAGTACACACCGACTACACACTTAAAGCCTACCAAACTTAACACCCTGTAGAAGATAGTGTCTCTAGTGGCAGCCCTCAAATGGGGTGCAGGAGCCAGTAAATAAATAACCCAGCCACCAATATTTCAGGGAGATACTTGTGGATTCCATTCTGTAATTTTCTCAGATGTGGGAAGAAACAACTCCTATAGACTATCACAATGAACTTCATAGGACATCATCATTTTTGGCTTTTAACCCTGTCCTGTCCCATTCTTGCCACACACATACTCCTACTTCTTGTGATCACTTCTCAGTTAACCACCTGCACTAAGATCTTGTCTCAGGCTCTGCTTGCAGTGAAACCTGAAGTAATGAACCAGGATAATGTCAACAGTCTTGAACACAGCAATCAAATGTTTCTTGGATGATTTACATTTGAAAAACAACTGATTAATGAGAATGATTTAAAATACATTTTAAGAATTGTCTTGATTTTGTTTGGTACTTTTAATTATCTTCCATGATGATGATTTTTTCTTTCCGCATATATGCATTTAACATTAATGAGAAGTATCATTAGCATGTTATTAAAACTGTCCACAATGGAAGATATCTTAAAAATCTGCTTATTAGAGGTTACTCTGATTTTATGTGTTATTTTTTAGATAGGCATTATATTGATTTTGTTAAAACACATTTCATAAATAAATTATCTAATTTTCACTGAGACATGGCATTTCCTTGAAGGTCAGCTTATCTTAAACATTCCTTTGACTAAAATAATAAAATAATACATAACATGAAATGATCAATTCTAATTTTAGATTTAATGCTTTTCATACTTTGAATAGGCAGTGCTGAATGAACATTCATATAGTCAACAATTATTAAGTTAAAAAATAC